>NC_081184.1:126072490-126286932 GCF_029867415.1 Vicia villosa | reverse complement strand
ATCATTTTGTAATAAATAAAATTTTATATTCAATACATCCAAATACATTGTGATTGATCTTACGGTTGAGATTTCTTTAAAATCACTCTGACTTTTCCCGCTTCAATGTCAGGGGATCCTGATCCCAAAATTAGGTGTCAAATGTGACCTGCGGCAGTATCGTCGTCTCACCTTCTCTTTCATCTCCAGCGTCGCTCTCCTCATTGTCAAGGTAATTGC
Organism: Vicia villosa; assembly: GCF_029867415.1. Taxonomy (NCBI): domain Eukaryota; kingdom Viridiplantae; phylum Streptophyta; class Magnoliopsida; order Fabales; family Fabaceae; genus Vicia; species Vicia villosa. The sequence goes on along the minus strand of NC_081184.1, from coordinate 126,286,713 downwards.
TTCCTCTCTCTTTGCTTACGCATTCCAATCAGAACCAGAATTCTGTACGGAAGTTGAAATCAATGGATCTTTTTTCTTAGAAGATTTCGCTTTGTGAATTGAACTTGAAATGAACGAAAGTTTTTACTTTTTAGCATTGACTATTTTATAATTATAAGGGGAATCCCTATTTCATACAACACAATCTTAGAATCTTGCTCATGTGAGTGATCATCTAGGGTACAAATTTTGAAATGTATTATTACATACTTGAGTAAACCCTATTCCCTTTGCTTTGTCTAATATAAACCTCAAAGCTTGATTCCTAAATTGCAATATCACTCGATGCTTTACATTTTTATTATTATTCTCAGCAGGAAGGTATATGTCATGGCTGCTACAATCTCATCAACAAATATGCATAAGATCCAACGGCAATAATGTCGGCAACACCGATATGATTACCGACTTACCCGAGGGCATTCTTCTTCATATTCTTTCTTTACTTCCTACCAAAGATGCCGTAAGAACTTCCATATTAGCAAACAAGTGGAGGCACTTGTGGACTTACTTAACTGTCTTTCATTTTGATACTGGTCTAGATGAGTCAAACTATCAACGTCGTAAAAACGCCGCAAATTGTCTTTTAGATCTAGTTGGAAGACTACTGCACAAATCTAATCACGTAGAAAGGCTCGGCGTTCAAATACTTGAAACTAAGGTTGATACAGACAAAGTTAGTTCTTTAATATCTTCTGTTGGGAAGCATAGAGTCCAATATCTTGAACTTTCTCTAGGTGATCGAAGTGATAAGTTTGTGTTACCACATAGTTTCTCAGCTTTTGAGTCACTGAATGAACTACATTTAGAGCTCATGTTCACTCTACATATTCCTAGTGGTGTTTGTTTCCCTAACTTGAAGAAATTAGTTGTTTCAGATGTTAACTTTTCGAATGAGGACTCAGTTCAAAAACTTTTCTCTGGGTGCCCTGTCTTACAGGAGTTGGATTTTTATAATTGTTATTGGAAGAACCTAAACCACATCACTGTTGCAATTTCCACATTAAGGAAGTTGGAAATCGGATTTTGACTTTTTTAGTGTAAATTATGATCATGATATGAAACTAACGATTGATGCGGGTGAATCTTTTATCTTTAAGCTGCACGTGCAATCCACCGATAGAATTTATCCCTGTTAATCTGACCTCCATTGTTGATGCATTTATTAATCTTGGATGTGATGATCCGCCTAATGAACCATATGCTGCTCAGTGTGCGTTTGATCTATTGAGTGGACTTAGTAATGTCAAGTCTCTCAGACTATTTAATAATACTCTTGAGGTATGTTTGACTATTTGTTCACCATCTTAATATTTTATGAATATTGTATGCAATAATACCTAATGAGATTGACGTGTTTTGTATAATCCTTGCATATTTTCTATGTATTACAACACTGAGTGGAGTTTTGTTTCCATTACTAGTGTCTTTACCATTCAAAGGATACTATTCATCTCCTTCCTATGTTTCACAATTTGACACATCTTAAAGTGGTTTCTGGGAATCCTGAGAACCCTAATGAGGTACTAATGGACATTCTCCAAAAGACCCCTAAACTGGAAGTTCTTGAGATTTCAGGGGTGGTAAGTTTTTATGTTCATTACCAGTGCTTGTACTTGCCCGTGTATCAAGGCTAACAATAATATTATTTCTATCAATTGACTTGTTTGGTTGCTCTTATTTAGGTACTTAACTACTTGGATGGTGAAGATTTGATATTGAACTCACTGCCTTGCTGTTTCAAATCTTCTCTCAGTCATTTACGCTTATTAAATTTTTATGGAAATGAATATGAAATCCAATTCCTTAGGTTTATCTTACAAAATGCCCCATATTTAGTGGAGATCAATATACACTGTTCGAGACAGTTATTTGCTGATATGGAGAAATTGACTAATGTCTTTAACCAATTGGAAGATGTTGGCCTGGAGAAGTTGTTTCATCAAGTTTCGGTAAATCTTTTTTTTCCTTCTCTTCTCTTTCTTTTTTCCTTCTCTTCACTAAAATAAATTGACTAGTTTAACATCATTCCATAATATTAAAGTGTGGTTAATGAAATGAATAGCTTCATTGGTTAGACTACCAAAACTAGTTTGTGGAGCATGCGCTTAGTTAACTGAATCAATTTATTTTAGTGTTCAAACTCTTTTTTGTGTTGTTGGTGAATGTTTGCTGAGAAATGGAACCATCAAAGTGTTTAGAATGGTCACTATTACTTCTTACACTTGGACTTTTTCTTTGAATTTTGGGAGACTGGTTCATTTCACTCAACACACTAAAACATCCCAACTATTTTTAGACCATAGTATGTTAGGCAAGGTATTGAGTTCTTAGTGAAGCCTAAATAAATATATAGGATTATGTGATTCTTAGTGAAGACCATAGCAGTATACTTAAACGTGACACCGGCCAATTGCTTAGATATTGGTTGTTGGGGGAGGCTACAGAGTGCTTTGAACAAGTTTCACAGAAACATGAAATGTTAAACACAAACTTTTCTTTCAATTTTACTTGGGAATGATTTGTCTTACCTAAATTTTCCTTTCATTTGCTTTTCGTTGTTGTGGAAAATTTTGGAAGATGTGTGTTATTATAAAGGGGTTTGAGATCTTGATTCTGAATTTAGTTGAGCTGGTCATTGATTTATATTTGTTTTCACTGTTTCAGTCACAGCTACTATGACGTCTCTGATAATGAATCTGACGAGGATGATGAATCTGGATGAGGATGATGAATCTGATGAGGATGAAGTGAGTAAAACACATACTGTTTTCACAATAGGGCAATAATAGTGAACACTTCCTAGTTATTAGTGGCTGTTCATTGTTAGGTGAAACACATAGAATGCCTTTGTCTAATTTTTGTCGATGTTTTCAGGCTGCAAATTTTGGGATTCTCCCTGCTGCAGGTAAGAATTGACATGCTCTGACTGATTAATTATTTGCTATTTATCTTATCCTATCCTTATTGTTAGTTCTTTATATGAATGACTTGAGTTATAGTGAACCTATTACGCTAGTTACCTTTCTAAATTTATTTGTGTTTTTTTGGATTCTAAAATATGAGGAATTCAATTTTCTAATCTCAGAGCCACTTTGAAAGACTCGACGCATCAAGGATGAAGATCTTCTTGAAGGTCAAGTTGTAAAATGCCAAAAGTTTTGCTATCTGTCTTCAATGATTTTCTGCTACTTATGCCAGCGATTTTAATCTCTGGGAATGGATCATTGTAATCTCTGGATAGTTAGGAAGAGATTTCCCTGCTTCTGTTTCTATATTTTTATCAATAGTATACAAGCATTCCTACCATTTTTATTGTTTTCTGTTATATGATAATCATGTAACTTTTATTTAAAGTTTATGTTTTTGTAAATTTAATGTTATTATAATAACTTATCATTAAGATGTGATTTTTTTATTCTTTTTCTTATAGTAACACAATTTTTTTCTTTAAAAATACAAATAACCAGATCCATATAAATAAATAAATTCCCTCAAATGCAATTAAACTGAAAATTAAATTTTGTGTAAATTTTATTGTGCTAAACGCAGTTATGAACTTATGATGACCTTTGTTAAACCATCTCTTGTTTTCATGATCTATAATACAAATTCTATACTAGTGTTGATGCAATTTTTCCCATCCCCTATAAAAAATTAATAAACAAAGCATCCATTATTGACATACTAAGAACATGATTCTTTGTTGATTTCTTTTGTTTTAACCTGGAGTAAACATCATGCTTTGAATCAGAATAGAAAACAGCTCAAAAGTAAGAATACATAGAAGTGACAACGTTACATTACTTATTACTTAGCATATATTCTAATCAGACAGCTAAAATGAACATAGCCATTAATTTCTAATGTTCACACGTGAAGCAATATTTGCACACCCCTTAAGTAAGAAAAGTAAGAAAAGAATATATGCATGATCAGTTGAGGAGGAAGGTGAAACCATGAGTCGCAACATGAACAATTTCACGCCTTTGCCGGGGCTTTGGGAGAACAGGTTCTAGAGCCTATGATGATGCTCCTCACACTTCCAGTAATACTCATCAATCCAATGAAGTTCCTGTGTTTTACCGATCTCGTCACTCTACTAGGACCAATGTAAGTATATCATGATATTTTTGGTATAACCATTGTTTGATGATAACAACTTGGTATGTATGTAATTTGGTACTTGTTAATAGGGTGAGAGGAGTTTAGGTGCACAAGATCCATTAAGGTTGTGGGAAATCAGAAGAACTCCTACAGAACATCATAGAGCATCAAAGTAAGACCAAATTTTAAGTTTGCTTAAGTATTTAACTATAGATGAGTGTCAGATGTGTGTTAGTGTCCAATTAATAATTTTAATTATTTTTTACTTACTATAAGTGTTAATATAGTGCATGATGTCCATGTTTGTATCAATAATTCAGACATGGTTTATTGGGCAAAAAATTGCAGTTTTCCAGCACAAACTCATAGAAGACAACAAACTTATGTTCCTAATGAAGAAATGGGAAGAAGAGGTTTTCAACCCATCCAGACTCAGACAAATTTTCCAGCATTCACCTGTAAGATCGACATCAACGCCTCAAACAAACACACAAGTTCCGCATTGTGGTAGAAGATTCCAAATCAACTATTTTGAGCAAGTTACGAAAAGTAGTCTATAACCCTATGCCAACGCAGTTAGCTAGAAAAGTGAGCTTATATTATAGAGGAAATGCTTCGAATGGTTTGAAAGAGAGTGTGAAAGAAAAGAATGAAGATGGTATGAAATGTGCTATTTGCTTGGAAGATTTTGAGACTAAAGAAGAAGTGATGCTTACTCCATGCAACCACATGTTTCATGAGGATTGTATTGTAACTTGGTTAACAAGCAAAGGTCAGTGTCCTGTGTGTAGGTTTGTGATTTTTGAGGAAGTGAAGGGAAATTCATCTTCTTTAAATGGGAATGACATTGCCAATTGGGAACCCAATGGCATGATCTCTGGAGAGCTTTTGTCAATTTTGAGGGGCCATGGAAGAAGCTTTTCAAGTAGAGGGCATGGATTAATGTTTTAAAAGTCAAACCGAATATTGAACTAATGAGACTTCTTTGGATCATGGTTCAATCGTCTTAAACGTTCAATCATGACGAAACCGAGATCTAGCTGAAGTAATTGTTGGTTCAAGGTTAAAGGATTGAATGGTAGGATTTGGTTTGGTTTTTAAAACAGATTTACTGTTTAATTTGTGAGGGACAATGTTAATCAGTAGTATTTCCTATAGTTTAGTTTAGTATTTTGAGTTCTGCAAACTTGCGTCTAATGACCCATTGTTTGTTCTTTTACTTCTAGTTTCATATAACGGCCAAGGAATATACATTAGTTTTTTTTTTGTTACTAAACTATACAATAGTTTGTAATCTGGAGGGGAAAAACCCAAATTATGTTCACTTTGCTTGAAATGTGAATTTATGATAAACTTAGATGAAAGATTTCTAGTTTCTTCGTTGGTAGACATATACGCACAATAATTTTGATTTAAACCATCCAAATATGAATTGATAAACTTTTTTGTGCATTTATCTAAATATTAATTATTTTATATTCAATTCACTTTCAATTTAAAATTATATGTATAAATCAATTCAATTAAACTTTTTTAAAAAAAATTGCAAGCTTAACACACACTAACAATGTGCTTGTCCTTGATGGTCACACACACCTTTAAAAAAAAACTTAGAAGCCAATTTCTTAGAGAAAATGCAAAGTGGGCGAAGAGAAGAGAGTAACCATTAATAAAGAAGTTTAGGAATTGATAAGTGTCAACTTTATAATTGAGGTTAAGTATTAATCCTGACCGGAGAACGTATTTTTGGTACGAAAGTCATCAAACAAGTGGCGCATATGCATCAACTTCATTTACCTTAACGTCGTGTGCCCTAAGGATCCATTTCCTCTACCTAATATAAATTGTCTTATTGATGGGTCCTCTGGCTACAAAATAATGAGTTTACGAATGCATATTCTATCTAAAATCAAAATAGGATGGATCTTATAACGTCATGCTCATTGGGCTGAAAAACACAGGTGCCACCTATCAAAGGCTCATGAATGCATTATTCTCAAGGTAGATATGGCGCAATATGGAAGTCTACATTAATGATATGATTGTAAAAACGCTAGAAGGGGAAACGCGCTGCAAATCTAGAGGATATTTTGGAATCAGTCCAGAGGTACAACATGCGCCTAAATTCCGCCAAGTGTTCTTTTGGTGTACAAGGCGGGTAGGTTCCTGAGTTTTATGCTAGCCAAGAGAGGTATAAAGGCGAACCAAGATAAATGCCAGGTCATCATCAACATGAGGAACCCTTCCAACATTACAAAAGTTCAACAATTAATAGGGTATTTAGCAGTCCTAGCTCGTTTGTCCAGGTGATAAAGCTTTCAATTTCTTTTTCACTTTGAAGAAAAAGGAGAAGTTCGAGTGGAAAAACAGGTGCGAAGAGGCGTTTTCAAACATAAAGGCCTTATTGACGTCGATTTGACATGCCCAATAATAGGTTCACTCCTCTACCTCTATCTATCAGTTACAAACCATGAAATAAGTTTCGTGCTCGTCTTAGAGACACACAAAAATAAATGACGTGTCTATTTTATGAGCAATGTGTTTAAAGGCGTTGAGGCCCGATATCATAAGAATGAGAGGCTTGCTTGGACAATTATGATAATTACGAGAAAAAGCATGCCTTACACTCAAGGGCATCGAGTAATGGTAAAAAATAACTACCTCATTTGACAGATTCCTGAAGCATATAGATCTAGCTAAAAGGATGTTATCTTGGGTAAATGAATTATCTCAGTATAACATCCGGTATATATCTTGAGGAAGTATTAAGTGACATGTATTAGCTAATTTTCTAGCAAGGTTTAGCTTGCCAATAGGCAAGGAGACTCTGTATACATGGATACTATTTGTATATGGGTGCCTCAAAGTTAAAGGGAAATGATGTTCGGATAATATAAGAAGGACCAAATGACTTGTTTGAGTCGAGCAATCTTTGCAAGTTTGAATTCAAGGTTGGAAATAATAAAGCCGAGTATATGGCCTTCATCTTCGGCATGGTCCTTGCCCTTGAGATGGGTGTGCTTCGAATATGAAGGCAAATAACAACTCTTAATTAAGGGCAAATTAGGTTGGTAGAGAATATCAGGCGAATAAACCCCAAAATTTCAAATATCTGAAAAAAGGTATGTGATTTATTTGAACGTTTCAAAGTTTTAGAAAAAAAGTATGTGCCAAGGGAACAAAACTTTAGGGGCTGACCTATTCTCCAAGATCGCCATCACAAAAAGAGTGGGATATAATCGCATTGTAATTCAAGAGACCCTTGTCGCCCCCTGGGTATCGAGATAGATGAAATCAACACTCTTGAAGTCGCCCAAACCATCAGATGTATAATGCTGATCTATAGTCAAACACACTCCTGCTTGACGAGTGTTAGAAGCAAAAAAAGATTAAAAAACGTGCATCAGAGGCACTACAAAGTCAGAATTAATAAAAGAATGTAATTTCCCATAAATAAAATATAGAGTAGAATAAAATCAATTAATTCCCCTAGAATAAAATCAATTAATATATCCATAATCTTAACCTCTAAAGAGTTTAATTGAGGCACTAAAATTAAGATAATGATCTAGAGAATATTTTATATTATTGATAATCTTACTTAGGATAGTTTTTGTTACTAGATATCTAGCTAGGGCAAAATTTAGCATTTCGTGAAAAAAAAATGAGAGGATTAATATGGAAAAAATGGAAACTTTATTTCTCTTATTAAAATGATTGCTAAATGAGGAACCTGTCATGCAAAAACATTTTGAACGTATTAAGAATAATGAAATTAATTATCAATATCTTTGTCATAAGATTCAAAATGAATTGATTAACATGTTTGGTAATGAAGTCAAAAGTGCAATAGTCGAAAAAACCAGAGAAGCAAAATATTTTTCTGTGATTCTTAATTGTACTCATGATGTAAGTCATCAAGAACAAATGACTCCCATTATAGGTTGTGTGGATGTTTTTACAAGTCCAATAAAAATTGAAGAGTTTTCTGTAGAAATTTTGAAAGTCTATGACACAGCAGATCAAGGATTGTTTGAAGAATTACAAAATGTGTTGGAACTCTTGGTTTAGATGTTAATAATGTGAGAGGACAAGGATATGATAATGGACCAAACATAAAAGATAAATATCAAAGTGTACAAAGAAAATTATTAAATGTTAACTCTAGAGCATTATACACATCATGTGGTTGTCATAGCCTTAACTTGACACTTTGTGATATTGCAAATTTTTGTACTAAAAGCTAAAGATTTTTTTTGGAGTGTTACAACGTATTTATACTGTATTTTCTCATTCGACAAAACGTTGGAAAAATCTTAGAGACAATTGTGAAGAGTTAAACTATTAATCCATTGTCACAAACACGTTGGGAAAGTCATGTGAATATTGTATATGCAATTAAATCTCAAATTTCAGATGTAAGAGAAGCACTACTTTAACTCATGGAATTGAAAACTTTGAATTTTTAGAAGCTATGATTATTTGGTTTGAATTGTTAACTTTTTGTTAATGAAATTAGCAAAAGTGTGCAAAAAAAAGACATGTGTATTGATGTGGCTATAAAACTAGTAAAAAGTTTGATCAAGTATTTGAAAAAAATACAGAGAAGAAGAATAAGAAGAAAGAATAAGAAGAATAGGTCTTTTTATAGTGGTTTATGTTTTGATGTAGTATAAACATTGATTCAAAGATCCATACTTGTATTCTTTTTGCACAATGTCAAATGAAAATGTATTTTTTTATCCAATTATTTCTTTTATCCTTATGTATTTATTGTTTAAAAATATTATAGGGGCATCACTCTTTTAATTCTTCCAAGGCACCCAAATTCAAAGGACCAGCTCTGTTTATCATGTCGCCCTTGTCGTTTTAACAATGAGGCGTAGACATATTGGGCTGTTTCCGCTGGTGCCTGACCTGAAGTTACTGATAGCCAAAATAGAGTACTTCACAAAATGGATTAGAAGTCGAAGTTGTCTTCAAAATCACAATAGAGAGAGTTTTTTGCTTCAATTTGCAACGACTCAATATGCAGGTTTGATTTACTAGGATTTATAATTCCAAAAAATGGTACGCAATTTCCAAACTCCATTGTGATCAATTATTGTTGCAACCTTGGTGTACAAAATAGATTGTCCGCTCTTCTATATTTAGCTCTTGAACTGATTACCGAGTTAGGGACATGATATGTAAAAGAGAAATAAAATAAATAGGGGTTTATCTTCTTATGGTGTGGTTAATATTGACAGAGAAGATAAATAGATTTTGATGTTCATGAAAGCCTCATCACATTTTGTCGTTCATGAAAAATTTCACTCTTCTAAAGAGTTGTAAAAAAAGGCCTGTTATCCTTCCTGTAAGTTGTATAACTTCTTTTCTTTTTTTTTTATATTAAAGTTGTATAACTTCTTTGACGTTGTTTCGAGCTCCTCATGTTCATGATGGCTTGGAATTTATCTAGGCAGGCCAATATCCCTCAAATTATGAGTATGAATCCTAGCAATTTTATGGCTTGAACTAGTAATATATTTTGTGCGTCCGCACGGGGTAAATATTATTTAGTAGTGGAAAATTATACTGTAATTTGAGAATTAGGTTTATGTATGTTTTATTGTTTATAAATTAATTGGTTGTGTCCCGGGACACTTCATAAAATATTTCATTCGCATTTTCAACATTAAAGACATGTGCAAATGAGTGATAACTCAACACCTATTAAATAATAAATTATCTTTAGAGTAAGAATGAATCGGTTTTTTCAATAATATTACAATAAAAAAATTGCAATACATATTAATATTTAAAATATTTCATCATTGAAAGGATCAATTTATGTATTTTTTTGTCTAGATCTAACTAATTGTGTCTAGTGTCACTTTATCAAGTGCAAATTAACATTTATACATATTTTGTTGGTTGGATCTAACCAGGACCGGCCCAACACATTGTGGCCTGAGGCGGATCTTAAAATGAGGCCTTTTAAATTAAAATTAATTTTTATTTAAAATTTTATTTTACGAGCTTTTTGAGATGCAAAATCATTTATTAAATTATTGTAATTGATTTCATTTAGTATTTCTTTTTCAATTGATAATAAAGGCAATCCACTTAATCTTTGTCGAGACATGGTTGATCTTAAATAAGATTTTATTAACTTTAATTTTGAAAAACTTCTCTCGACAGATGCAACAGTTATAGGAATTGTTAACATTATTCTGTAAGCAATATATGCATTTGGAAAAGAATCAAGTCTCCTTTATATAATTAAGCATATCAATTGGGTGTATCATTTTCTACTTTTATTATATCTTTTAAAATTTGTAGTTCCATAAATAAATCTAATCCATCAATATCAATTTTGTCATTATGCTTTAACGATCGTTCAAGGTTTGAAACAATTATTGTACCAAAAAAAAAGTTTGAAACAATTATCTTTTAAATTTTCAACTTCAATGGATTTTAACATCTCAATGCTAAATACAAAACCAAAAATATCACTATATATTTTAAATTGTTCGAATCTACTTTGAAATGAATTGAATTGCTTGATCTATTATATATAAGTAATCACTTTTAAATGATTCTTCTGGAGATTTTACAACTTCATTGTTAATAATTTCATCAAATTGTTTCTTTCTACGAATAATACGTTTTTCACGAAATTTTGGTTCTATATCCATTTCAAAAGCAATTTCTTTTGCAGAAATCATAGCATTTTCAAACCCATTTCCCTATATTTTCAAAAAAATAAAATAAGCCCTTTTATAATTGTTCTATAGCAACATCAATACGCATATCTTTTGATTGCATATTTTTTACTAATAGAATTTACTGCAAATAATATATCATACCTGTGGACCGTCCTTTCGGGGCCATACCCCTCCGTGGGTGGGATACGTGAACTGACTCTTTTTTTGTCGATCGGCCAACGCTTTCGCGTCACTTTTTTGAAAAAGTTTACAGAGTCGCCACCGACCTTTTATTTTATCCAATGAAGGAAAGGTTTATAAAAGAAACAGAAAAAAGACCTTTGAGAGATTCTGGGTAAGGGGGGTAGGGTTATACAAAGGGAAGGTGTTAGCACCCTTTGTATCCATGGTTATCCATGGGCTCTTTAGTTTGCTTAGCTCATTTGCTTTACTTTTCAATTGATTCGGAATGCTTTACCTGTGTTTTTGAAATACCTTTGCAAATAGAATTTGTAATGATCCTTGTGCGGGATATATACAAATGCTTGTTTATCTTTCGAAAGATGTTTTTGAAAAGATCGTTAATTTTGTAATGATCCGTGTTTGGATGTATACAAAATATTGTCTTTTGGAAAATTCGTTTTAAAAAAAACAACAGTGTATGAGAATTTTTGTTTTGTTTTGATTTTGAGCAAGCAAACTAGGAGGTCTACCCTGAGTTAGGAGGTCTTTATCCTTGTTCCCTTTAAAAATCTATCCATTCGTCGGATATAAACAAAAGGTTCGATTTTGTACTCGAAACAGTAGAAATGTAACTTTGATTTTGAAAAGAGTGAAAAGGGGTTACCCTAGGAGGTGCAAATGTGATTGTGATTGAATTCAGATATTTATCTTTGAAGTTAGTGATCTGACGGTTCAGTTTTATCTTTGACATACACGCAGTTTATATGGGTGCTGGAAATTAAAATGCGGAAATGTAAAGTGCAGAAAGTAAATCTACGCTATTACATCGATTGTGCGGGAAATGTAAACTAGCCTATTTACATGAATTTGACATCCTATACATTTATCTAGGAATTTTAAATTGCAAGAAATAAAAGGCATATTTTTGTATTTTTGTGATTTATTTTAAATATAATTAATGCATTATTAATTAATTTAAAATAAAGAAAAGACGGAAATATGATTAAACCTAGCAAATAAGTTTAAAAATATGTACAAAATGTTTGTTAATTGATTTTAGAACAAAACTAATTTTTTTTGAATTTTTGAAATTTGTTTTTGGATATTTTAAGTTAATCAAAACATAATTATGCAAATAATTACACAAATAATTAAAACTTAAAGAGAAAATTATCCTAAATATGTACAAAATTAGTTTATGATATATAAACAATATTTAACACAAAGAACAATTTTTTTTATGATTTTTTTGACTAATTAAAATAATTAATAAGCAAATATACAAATACATACTAATTAATTATGAAAAATATTGAAATTTTGAAGAAAAATAAAATATTTTTGTTTCATAAAATAATATATTATTTTAGAAGTTTAAAATATTTTTTTGTGGAATTTTTGGAAGTTTTTAACTATTTTTAATTAATTTATCAAAGAAACTAAAATAAAAATAGAAAATAAAATTAAAAATATAAGGATACTGATCTGGTGTGGCAATTAATGAAGGAGCCATGGTGAGCTTGCATGTGTGAGGCGTTGGATTGGCTTTGAGATTGATCCAAGGGCACAGATTTGTAGGTGCATGGTATGATGGTGTACACTGAATCCAAGGGGATTCCAAGTCTTTGCAGGGGGCCCACGCTGGATTGACCAAGCGAATAAGATTTGAGGGGAAGGGCCACCTTGGCGCGCTGAAAAGTCAGACGAACCACGCTTGGACGCGTGGTCGTCTTTCAACCCTCCAGAAGTGAGGTTTTCAGCTTCAAATAGCGGGGGGTTTTTAACCTCCCCTATTTGGACGTTAAAATTCCAGTTTTTTAACAACCTATGAACCTGCAAAAAATACGAGTTAGCAATAGAAACAAGTGACCCAGATCCACTAATTAGAGTGTCCTGAATCCAAATATGTCATTTGTTTTAAGGTTTGAAGCTCCTAGCTATGGATACGAAGAAGATGAAGCTTAAACACTCATGGACTCGTTTTAATGGTGGAGCCTGATCCTCACGTTGGAACACTCATGCTAAGGCCCAGATCACACATATAGGTCCCCATAAGGATGTTAGGGTGGTTAGTTTGCAGTGAAATTAGTTGCATATACAAAAACGAAAATAAAGCTCATATGTACATGAAGAGCTTTAAGTGCTTTATACGACTCTCATATGTCTATATTTAGAGCTCAATCTTACTCTATAATGTTTGAGGAGATGATTAGAAGTGTTTATTGGTATTGATATTGATTGGAAATTTGAATTTGAAAATTACAAAGTATATGCAAATTTTGAGAATTTTTGTGATATTTCTTGCTATACTCTTGCCCTATTTCGTGTCTCCTTTTGTTGTGGAGGTATGCTGCTCCTTTTATAGCCCATAGGCTGCTTGGAAGTGAAGCAAGAAACTTGGTTGCCTTTGTTGAAAGTTTTGGTTCTTTAATAATAAAAAACTTTGAATTTTTGACCAAGCCTTGACTACATTCAATGCTCTTGCCTTGGGCATCAATCTTCTGCAGAAAATTGAATACTTTGGAGGTGAGTCATGCTTGGAGATCAAGCCACCAATTATCCATGCAATTTTCCTTTAATTTTAATCTTAAAATAAGATAAAATTATGTCAAAAATGGATAATATAGATGTGGGCTTTGTCTTGGTCGTGGGAGGCCCATAGTAACATGGCAAAGATGTTTGGACCATAAAAACTTGGCATCTTTTGGAAAAAAAACATTTTTGAGCAATGTTGATTTCATGCATTTTCCCAAAATTTAGCCAACTTCAACAAGGTGTGAATCCTTCAATTTTTGTCATATGAAGGAGATCTTGCACTTTTTGGAAACCTCAAAGAGTCCTCTAACCAATGTCTTTGGTCTCATGTCAAAATGATATTTGGTTCTCCTTGTGTGTCCTTTTGAAAAAAGTGTCTTTTTGTTGACTTTGAAAATGACCTGTAATGTCTTTGATCATATTTTTCAAATGGTGAATGCTATGACCATGGGATCAATTGCATTTGAAAGATAATTGAATTTCCTTCAAAATGAGCTTTGGTTGACATTTTTTGGATGAAGGATGAGAGAGTTATGATCAGTCAAAGTTGAGTTGACTTTTCAGGCAAAAACCCTAATTTTGAATCTTAGGGTTTTGTTGATTTTTGATCTTTCCTTGATGAATTGTGATCATCCAATGATCAAATGTTGAATCCTTTGACAAAATATGGACTTTGGCAAAAAATTTCATTTTTGACTGTCAGTTGACTTTTTTGGTCAAACGGGTCGTCTGTTGACTGTTTGAGCTGCTGACGGTGCGTCTGAGTGAATTGAAGTTTGAAAATTTGTATGATGGTACTTTGAGATGTATGGATGTATATGAAATCCATTTGAGCTCTCAAAACTTGTTGCTCCTGTTAAAACAAGAAAAACCCTGATTAGGGACTGTCTGTATAGGAGGCAGTTAAGCGTACCTGATTTTTGTGCAGTGTTGAGTTTCTGCTAATCATGTGATATTCAGAAGACTTCTAACACAAAAATCTTGGAAATTTGAATTGTGAATGATTGATTTGATTGATTGTACAAATCACTGTGAATTGTACTGTCTGCAGTTTGTCTGTCAACCGACTGTTCGTGTACTGAAGCAGCAGTTAAAGTGAAAAATCAACCGTCAAAGTTAATTTTCTTTTTTTTTTTTTTTTTTTTTTGTTGTTATTTTTGTTTTTGTTTGGTGTGAAGCATGAAAATTTATTTACATGACCAGTACAGTGTGAGTTTCCTGCTTTTGCGCCTGCAAAAAGATTTAACCCTGCATGAACTGTGTTAGTACTATTTATCTGTAAAATAAATAAATAGTATTTGTGAAGTAATAAAGAACAGTATTTGGCGTTTGCGTAAGAATAAATTCCACTGTAAGCCAAGTTACTGTGTAAGAAAAATTCTGAAAACCAAGTTCTTCATATGTCAGGATATTTTGAAAAAATCCATGTTTATATGAGACTCTTAATTTTCATATTGAAACTTTCCTGAAAAAAGAAGTGGGCAAATTTTGGGGTATAACAATACCAAATAACCATGCCTAATAAAAATTCAAAGTTTTCAAGCTCAAAAGTTGATAAACATTCTGCTTCACTTTTTATTTTAGGTTCATCGATAATTTCACATAATTTTAACAAAGCATCTCTTATTTGTAAAGTTTGAAATCTCAAAGCTTTCACACTTTCAATACGACTTTCCCAACGTGTTTGTGACAATGATTTAAGTGTTAGGCTAGGGATATGATCTTGTAAAATTCTCCATCTTTTAGTAGACGAAGAAAATAGTGTATATATATGTTGCAACACTCCAAAAAAAGATGTAGCTTTAGGACAACAATTAGCCATATCACAAAGTAATAAATTTAAACTATGACAGCCACATGGAGTATAAAATGATCTAGGATTAATGTCTAAAAATCTTTTTTGCACTCCTTGATGTTTTCCTTTCATATTAGACCCATTATCATAACCTTGTCCTCTTAGGTTACTAATATCAAGTCCAATAATATTTATCTCATTTATAATTGCATCAAAAAGACCTTTTCCAGTTGTATCATTTACTATTAAAAATTCTACAAAATGTTCAAAGATTTGTATTGGAGTAGAAGAAATATCAACACATCGTAAGACAAAAGTCATTTGCTCTTGATGACTTGTATCAGGGGTGCAGTCAAGTATAATTGAAAAATACTTTGCATTTTTAATCTTTTGAATAATTTTTGTTTTAATTTCATTTGCTATCAAATTTATTAATTCATTTTGTATCCTATGCCCCAGGTAATGATTATGAATTTCTTTATCTTTAATTCGACGAATGTGTTCTTGCATTATATGATCAAATTCAGGAATCATTTCAATAAGACTTAAGAAATTACCATTATGTTCTTGATAAATCTTTTCATTTGTTCCACGAAAGGCTAAGTTGTTTCTTCCAAGAGTTTTAACAACTGCAATTATTCTAAATAAAACATTTCTCCAATGTTCTCTATCTCTATTTATTTGTTCTTGAACATGTATGTCAATTGTTTTATTTTTTAGCAATCTCGTTTCTAGATCAACCCATGAACTCATATTAACGATGTGTTCATTACTCATCTCATGACTCCTCAACTTAGAACTCGTATTTTTCCAATCTTTAATACCACAACTTGCTAATTTGCTTGTACTAGAAAGAGTATTAAACAATTTACAACAAAAACAAAATACTTTATCCAAATCTTGAGAATATATTAGCCATCTTCTTTCACGTTTTTCTCCGTTTGATAATTTTTTAATATAAAATGAGGAAGAAAAATGTCTTGAAGATTCATCCTTAGGAAAATCTATATCGATAACTTTAAGGGGACCTTTTTCTACTAAGAAATCTCTCAAATTAGTACTAATATTTGTCCACTGACTTGGATCACATATATTTTTAGTGGTGTCTACACTATCAAGTTCTTCTATTAATAAATCACTATTTTTATTTTCATGATTTTCTAAGTTGTTAACTTCGTCTACACTTTTAAGTTCTTCTACCAAATCTACATTTTCATTTTCGTTCATGTCTACAATGTTAGCTTCTACATTGTTGTTAATTTGTTCATTCAATGAATAATCGCCTATATTTTCAAATTTATTTTTTTTGTTTGTTTTGATAAATTTATCTAAAGCTCCCTTTTTGTGATTTCACTAAAGATTCAATTCTTTTTTCTCTCTCTTCAATTTTGAACTTCCTGATTCAAATTTTCGTGTTAACATTTTTCTATTCTAAAATAAAATACCAGAATTAAAAGAGAAAATATATAACAAATAAAATTCACCAAATATAAAACAAATAAAATTCACTAAACATAAAACAAATTAAATTATTAAGAATAAAAATTAAACCATAAATATTAAATAAATAAAACCTGATATTAGTAATGTTCCTTTAACCTTGTATTTGTTGTTCTTCTTTTTGTGCTAATGTGCTTTCTTTTATAATATTTGATTTTATTTTCAAGATTTGGATGAGAAATAAGAGGTAGAGGTGTAAGCAAGGTTAGCAGAATGAAAATTACGGATGAGATGGAAGTAGACAAAGAGAAAGAACACTAGCACAAGTAGAGAGAGAGAGAGAGAGAGAGAAAGTAATGTTAAATTATTAATGATTAGAATTATTACATTGAAGAACTGCACGTGCAATGTACTAGGTGACTGTTTAGCTTCAAGTAAGAGTCCAGAAATTATGATTTTAATGGTACTGTGCAGAACCAATATAGAATAGTTAAAAAAAAAATTTTTTTTGAGGCACTAGGCATAGGCCTCACTTGCCTTACCTATGGGTCGGGCTTGGATCTAACTTGTTGTGTCCAATAACATTAAAGACAAGTGCAAAGTTATAATAAGCAAAATGTAATATGATTTTGAGATAGATATTGTAAAAATCATACCAAAGCTAAATAATGATCTTATGTAGCAATGAATATATATATATATATATATATATATATATATATATATATATATATATATATATATATATATATATATAGAATTTTCATTCATTTGTGTATTTATATAGAATTGTTAATAAAAATAAAATAGGTATCGTGTTGATAGTGTCCCATAATAAAAATAGAAAAATTGACGAAAATAAGAATTTTGTGTCTCAAATAAAGACAATTGTTAATTAAAATAAAATAGATATTTTGCTGATAATGCCCCGTGAGAAAAATAAAAATTTTGACATTTGAAAATAAGAATTTTGTGTCAAATAAATTGTTAGCTAAAATGAAAAATGTATTTTGTTGATAGTGACCCGTCAATAAAGTAGAAATTTGAAAATAATTTTTTTAATTAATCATTAAATAATTATGTTGTCTGTTGAGTGAATTTTTACGTGTTCCTTTTCGCTCCATTAAGAAAGATTCAAATTATTAATTTATTTATGTTTAGAAAAATAAAAAAGAAAAAAGAAAATTGAGGGGGAAATTAAAATAAAAGTGAAAATATTGGAGAGAGAACATGTGAAGCAAATGTGAGAAAAAGAAAATCCAATGGTCAATACACATGTCACTTGGACATTTGTTTCAATGTTGGAATATTAGCTTTTATGAAAAGATAAAATAACCCTTTTTGCTTTGTAAATTTTAAAAGAGTGAAGGACATTTTTGATAGAATGGTGGCATTTTTTATTAATGGCTAGATAGTAGACTAGATAGTAGATTATAGATGAACATTTTTTCTAGGATTATGTGCATATTTAATTTCCTTACTAACTTTAGTATTTTCCTAGATCTTTGTTATGGCATTAGTTGTCCTCCTTTTTGACCACCATGTCATCACTATTGGTACTCTAAGGAACTTGTCCATTAGATGTTGGTACATGGATCCAACAATTTTAAGGCAGAATGTCATGACTTTATAATGATAGTTGCAAGTGTTCGCCATGAAGGCATTGAACGTGGCTTATAACGAATCTATATTTATCTGGTTGTAACTGGAACACACGTCTATGAATCTTAAAGTCTTAGAATGTGGAGACCTGTTTATCAATTTGTTTATGTTAGTTTTTGTCTTATCTTCTTGTTGACCTCAACCTATCCAGTTTGTCTTGAACTTGAAATGGACATGCATTAAGTCAGGCTTCTTTTATGCAAATTTTTAGGTAGCCTTTTTATATCAATATTTTGATTTTTGAATTGAGCTAGAGACAAAGACTAGTGTTTATGGCATTTCTGGGGTATATAGTAAATGCAAAATGAATGATGAGAACGAGATGAGTGGGCTTGATGACAACCTATAATATATAAGTTTTGTTAGTAGTTTAAAATATTTTTAGTGATATTTTGTGTGGAATTACATGGTTTCAGGATGATTTTTGGCCATAGTTGAGACTTATAATAAGCTAGCAAGAAGAGCATCAAAGAAGCCCATTAAGTAAGTAAAGAAAAAAAACAATCGTGGCACCATTATTTAAATTGTTGATGTGTCCGCAAGTGTACAGATGTAACGAAGTAATATAAAAGATTGTCGAACCACAAAGACCAACAGTCAACCTACCTCTATCTATCGTTACTTTTAAAGTTAAGGCTAATGAATAATTGGTTAAGGGGAAATAAGACTAGAAATAAGACCAAAATAGGATTAAGGAAATATATAAGAAAAGAGAGGCCGAAATGTGTTTCCGCGCACCTCATGGACTCTGTACCTTATTGGCTCAAACTTATGGTAAATTCATATTCAGTAAAAAATATCTGTTTAAAGACTAAACATCACGCTTTCGCGGTCTTGGACAAAGCCACACTCCCTAACCATGAGATTTTTCTCTCGCTCGCCCATTCTAATTAAGGATCGCGTTTTGAAAGCTAATTAAGTCATAATCAATACCTAAAGCGCTTTCACCCTCTTTAGGATCGATGTCTAGTTTTTACTCTGGTTCGACCCACACGCTCTTGCAATGCCGGTTCGAACCTTAATTAATTTCTCATTCTCGTGACGAAATTGTGGTAAGTAACCTCTCACTCTCGTGACAAGGTTACCTAAATTAATTCAAAAAAACAAAAACCAAAACAGAATTTAATAATAATAATTTAAGCCAATACAATTACCGAGTCCCGTCGAAAACGACAGTCCTCACATACTGGACTCTAAACTATTTAGCCGGACATACTTTTAACTGAAAACAGATTAAACATGCATATTATGATAAGAAATAACATGGTGATCAAAGTAAACAAACAAGTAATAATAATAGTAGTGCAAGTAAAATAGAACCTGAGAACAAGAATAGACGAAACAGAAAGCTTTATATTAATTATGGCAAGATTTGATGATCCAAGAGTATACAAATTGAAGGCCTAATACTAATAGTGTGGTAGTTTTTCGATGTAAGAAACTACCACTTTTACATCGGTAATTTCTGCCTAAAATTACGCACAGCGCTTCCGCACACAAACTTGGATGCCTTGAAAGTGTGATTCTAAGCTCTATTTATATGAGGGATTTCGTTTTCTAACTTCCACGGATCATGTGTAAGTAGTGAAGTAAATGGGAGAAACCTTCAAAGTAGTGTTGTTAGTGGGAGATTGTGCACAAAACGGCAACCGCCGTCTACTAATGGCGACCGCCATGTTACTGCTCAAATCGTTGTACAATTTAATAAAATTGAGGCATCATTTGAAACATCATGGCGTGATTGGTATCATTGTGGCACAATTTTGTGTTCAATCACATGATGCTTGGTGGAATAATGAAGAAATCTTGGCGCGGCTGTAAAAATCGTCGCGTGATCTGATTACGTCAGTAACCTAATATAAAGGCAAAAGGTCAAATTTGAGGGTGTGTTCAAAATTTTATAATATTTTTTACTTGAAGAACATATTTCGTCTTTAAGTCATGTATAATTCCTTAATTCTACTGGCTATAATTAATTGTAAATTTGTAATATGAGTAGCTAAATTTCCTTTGATTATAACTTTAGATAAATTTGTTTTAATCTATTTGAATGACGTAATTGTTGAGTACTATTTCATGAATGTGTTTTATATTTGTGTATAAAAAAAATTAACCCCTAAAATATACTTTTCGAAAATAAATCTAAATTATACTTCAAACATATATATATATAATTATAAAATATATAAATCATTGTGAAAAAAAATAGATAAACTTAATTTGTAATGGACATTTCTCTAAGCAAACCAAGAGCCATTTTATAAAAGTACTATAAATACAAACCAAAAACCTAAAACCTTATAAAAAATTAAAAAAAAAATTTGGTTGTTATACAAGATTTTGGCTTTCAGGTTTCATTCATTCATCGTTTCACCTCTTCGGCCGCCGCAACACTTCACCCAGATGAAATGATTTTATACAGAAAATAAAAATTCTCAGACCATTATGAAGATTCATAAAAAAAAATGATGATATCTTCAAAAAGTTGATTATCATATCTTTAAAAAGTTGATTTTTTAACATGAAAAGGGGTGTCGGTTGAGGCGATGAAAGGTTGGTCAGAAGGTTATTGGCAATGGGGTGATTTTGGGCTATTGGAGGCTTTGGTGGCTTTGGTCTTCTGTCCTATTTGTGTAGAATTTTTTGTTTCTACTCATTTCAATTTTGTATTTCATATATTTGATAACTAAAATTTTTTAATCTGGTGTTATTTTACCAGGTGTAATGCAAATATTCAAAATGGTTTGAACTTTTAAACAAAAGGTTTAACGTGGAAAAATAACAATAACATAGAATAAAGTATGTTTATAATAACTTTTTATCAAAGAATATGTTTACATAACAATAACATAGAATGAAGTATGTTTATAATAACTTTTTATCAAAGAATATATTTACATGTTAGTTCAAATTTATCAATATAGTGTAAAAATATCATAGTATAAAATATGTTTACGGTAACTTTTTATCACTTAATATTTTATATGTAATGTTGGTTCAGATTTGACAGTATAATTATTTACGATTTATATTCATACAGTTATAATAATCAATGAAAATTAGTATATATAAGTTTTTTTTTAGTTTTTAATACTGACTACTTATACACCGCCTTTAAACAACAAAATAAAAAAGAATATTTTTAATAAAAGGAATACTATAATTTTGCAACTTACATTTTACTCATTTAATAAAAATTCTTTTCATTTCCTTTAAAAAATAATTTTTATTTTTGTAAAAATCATTTCTAAAATTTGAATTTATATTAAATTTATATTATTTTTATTCAGTATTTTGTTTCTTAGTTTTGTGGATATAAAATCATGGATCTTAAATTATAGGAGTAATTATGTCTTTTTAAATAAAGAATACAAAAAAATTCCAATCCACTGAAATAGAGATTTTGAGAGTATTTTAAATGATTTGATGTTATAATAAATATGACACACCTTAATTACTTATTATAAATATTACTTCAATAAATTTAGTTTAGGCATATTTTATATTTATATTTATGTGCATATTGTAATTTTAAATTCTTTATATGTATTTTATTTTTAAATTAATTGAAAATAAAGATTATATTTAATAGTTTTTAATATACTTGATTCATTCAATTATTATTAGTAAATTAATTTTAATCAATTATATTAATTAGTTACTACTAATTAAAATATATAATTTGCTTGAATATTTCGTGTAAAAATGATCAAATTTATAATAATTTATTTATGTTTTAATTATTATCATAAAGTATCACAACAATAATCTACGGTTTTCATGTTAAAAAATTATCTCATAAAAATGCCAATACCATTATTTTCAATGATTCACCGCATTTAAAATATTAATAGACTTATTATGCAAATTAAATATATTTAATATTTAATTTAAAATATATTAATAAGTATATCATATATATTTGATATAATTGTAAAAAAAAAATCACAAGAAAACATCACAAATATTTGAAGTTAAAGATATAAAGAGACACACTATACAAATATTTATGTTATTATACCTTTTTACAAATATTTTGTTTTCAATTTTAGAATATAATATATTATCTAAAATTACCAATACTATAACATATTAAAACAAAATCAACAATATTAAATTCGATTAGTAATAAATGAAAACATAACTAAAATATTTTAATTATTTAAACATGCTTATATTATATATATATATATATATATATATATATATATATATATATATATATATATATATATATATATATATATATATATATATATATATATATATATTATGTTATTAATTGAAATTTATATAATATCAAGATTGTATGATACTATGAAACACTATTAATTATTTTACACAATTAAATAATGATCACATAAATGTATTTCATTTATGTAAGTAAAATAAAAATATATATATATATCTACGGAAATAATGTAATATTAATTCAAATATAAAAATATGTCTTTTATTTATTAGTTTAAAATGTTTTCACATCAATAGGTGATCTTAGTTTGTTTTTATTAATTTGTAAACTTTGTGATGAAAAATAATGCAATTTTAATAGTGTTCGTCTCAGTTGAAATTAGATTATCATTTCCGTGTAGTTGATACAACTTACATGTATATAAAAATCACACGGAAAAAATGAGTTATTGGTTCAAACATTAAAAAAAAATGAGTTACTTAAAATGCATGTTACTAATATATAACTAAAACAAAAATTGCATTAATTTATTTATGAGAAAATATTTATCATTTATAAGCGAATCAAAAATATTTTTTATTAGAATGAAAATATAGTTTAATGTTTGTTAAAAGATGCGTAATAGAAGATACGTAATAAAGTTTTCTTCAAGCACGAAAATATGTATAGTTTTTTAATTATTTACGTTACTAAAATTTTTAAGAAAAGGTAGGTAAAACAAATTTGCTTTTATTTAAAAAATGTGATTTTTTTTCAAAAATAATTAAAAAAATTGGTTTAATATTTTTGTTTTTCTTATTTACATTTTTATTATATGTTGGAAATAAAATTGCGCGTACCACTCCTGTACCCGTGCGAATGCACGAATATCCAGATTAAAATCCGTGTGAACATATGGATTCAGTATTTTATGTACGTTTGTTTAGAAAAACTAAAAATAAATATATTGTGAATACAAATACGGAAAAAATGAATTGGGCTCTCAAGTCTAATGGATGTGCATTGGGCTCTCAAGCATTAAGCCAAAAATTGTTTGAAAAGGGGATTTATGTGGGGATAAGTCGCTGGCAGGCAAGGGTGTATGGTAGAAAATTCGTGTGGGCTCAAGGAAAATCTGGCCTAAGAAAATTGCAACAAAGTCTAGCACAAAGGGGGTATGACACCTGAGGATAGGGTGCAGGGAGGCAAAGTGGACTGGGCTTTGTTTAAGCCCGTTACCACATTAAAATAAAGTTTGGCAAAAAAAAGACGGTTTCTTTATGGACCCCCCCAACCTTCTTGGAAATTCGCGGCTAAATTCCAACAATGCCTCTATATTTTGGAAGTGCATCTCCAAATACCTAAAAAAGGGTTATTTCAGAGATACATTTCCGAAATACCCTTTTTTTTTAAAAAAAAAAAAGAAGGTGTTTTCGGAGATGCATCTCTAAAATATTGATTTCGGAGATGCATTTCCGAAATAATCTGTGTTTTTCACATAACAACACAGAGCCACCCCTTCTCCTCATTATACCCAAAAACAAATTTTTTGTCAAAGTTCCCCCGATTTCTTCCAACTTCCAACTTGCTCTACAACATCAAAAGGCAACAAAAGCAACTCAAAGGCTCATTCAAAGGAACCTTTAAGCTTGAAAAAATTGTAAGTGTTGAAACTCAAACTCTATAATTGATAGTTTATTTAATGTAGTTAGAAATTAGTAAAATGCAGTAAGTGGTAGTTATTGTAGGTCAATGGAAGAGTTTGATTGTTAAAAAAAGAAACTTGAATGAGTTTAGGGCAAGAAGATGAGTTATGAAAAAAATGGTGGAAACGCATGGGATTTCGGAAGTACATTTTCGAAAACACCTCCATGACCAGTTTCAGAAATGCACTTCCGAAATGAACTCAGATTTTTTTTAAAATTTTCTTGATTATTTCGCCTTCTTACGGATTTCAATTTTTTCAGGAAAATGACAGGAAACCCTGCACGACTTAGACAGGGTATGGAGACTCAGACCGCATTGGCTCGACGCGAGCGGGCCTCACACAGTTGGCATCGACACGGAGACAGCACCGAGTACCCGTCCAACCGGATTAGGCATACTCAGTAGCAGTTGCCTATTTATTTTCTATTCTTGACTTTTTTGTATTCGGGTTGTATTATTTTGATATTTACTTACACTATTTTTTCTATATATAATATAGGGGTGGCAAAACGGGCAGCCCGCCCCGCCCGCCGCCCGCCCCGCCTTATGCCCGTCAAAAAACGAGCGGGGCGGGCATGCCCGTCAAGTAAAATGGGCATCAAAATCATGTCCGCCCCGCCAAGATGGCGGGTTGGCGGGCGGCGGGCTTACCCGCCTATTTTTATTTATATTTTTTTAATAGATTAATATGCTTTTTTTACCTTTTAATTACACTTTTCACTTATTTTTTAAAACATTTTTTTATAAAAGTAATTTTTTAACAAATTTACTCCAAAAAATATTACATATATTTATAAATAAATGTATAAAATAAACCATCAAGAATTGCAATTATTAGAATTAACTAAAAAAAGAGTGAGTTTTGGAGGAGGAGCGGGTTTTGGCGAGCGGCAGGCTTTGGCGGGGCGGGTATGGCGGGCGGCGGGTTTTGGCGGGGCGGGCTTTGGCAAGCAGCGAGCCTAAAATCCCAACCCAACCCGTCAATTTTTGGCGGGTGCGCGGGCGGCCCGGCGGGCCCTTGCCCGTTTTGCCACCCCTAATATAATATTAGTATTTTATTCCATATTGCGTGTTATATTTAGTTTATATCAAGCACTGTTTACTTTAAGTATTGTCGTTTAATTTAAAATACGGGACTAACCATTGTTTAGAAGAAAAAAAGAACTTCCTGCATATTTCGGAGATGCATCTCCGAAAACACCCAAAAATGTGAAAATGGGTGTTTTCGGAGATGCATCTCCGGAAACACCCCTAAATTGTTGTTTTCGGAGATGCGTATCCAAATTTTGGAAAAAATTGAAGAAGAAGAAAAAAAAGACTTCGGAGATGCATCTCCAAAGTTAGGGGTATTTTGAGGTTTTCAGCAGGGGTTCTCCCCCCAGGGGGTCTATAAAGAAATTGTTAAAAAAAAACCTAACAACTCAAAAACGGCCGCCCATTTCTCTTTCATGTCTCTCACGCTCAAACCTTCAACTTTCCTCTATTTTTGACAACGTGTTCTTGCCCAAACAAAAACAATAGAATTGCATCTCTCCTCTATCTATTCTCTTCACTTCTCATCAAACAAGAACAAAGCATTTAATCAAGCATGATTTCATAGCAACCAACATCAATGTAAATCACAACAAAACATTAAATATGTAATGGACAAACATTTACAACAAGCGGTAAAAGGGAAACGAGTTCCAGATATAGTGATATTCTAAAAACAGAGTAATTCGTAAATGGTTACCGAAGGAGAAGATGGTACGATGATGATCATGAAGCGTCGTATGCGATGAATGCAGTTGTGATTTGTGTTACGACCGACTTAAATTTTAAGCTTTAAACTTAAATTACAGAGTCGCCACCTATGTTTTTAGTATATCCTAAGGATAAGGGTAAACATGGAAGAAAAACCTAATATTAACGAGATTGGGTAAGTTGAGAAATTAAGATTGAGGGAAGGTGTTAGGCACCTTAACCCTTCCTTAAGATTTTCTTAGTGTCTCTAAGGTTTGTGAGAGTATTATGGTAAGGGGATAAAACCTTAAACCTATTGAGGTTTGGGGGAAGGAGACTCATTCTGGTTATCCATATGCCTACGTACCTCCTTAATGGAGGATCAGAGTCAACGTAGTTCGTGGGTTTTGTTGGTGTTTTTTATGGGATTAAATGCGTTTACTTATATTCGAATTGTTGTGGTGCTTTAGAAATTTATTGCAATTCATGGTTACCATAGATCGTTGAATTTTTAATTATGTTTTGGATATTTGATCGGTGAATTCTGGGATGAAATAGATATTCACCCATTATTTATCCGTTAAAGGAAAAAATAGAATGAATGTGTACAAACCAATTGATTTAATTAATTTAAGAATAACTAATTTAATAAAATATTTTTTGTTTATTTTAATTATTGATTTTTTGTATGGGTGGTGAGAAAAGTTTTGTCGAGTAATTTACATATACAAGTTTATGTAATTATTTACAAAAAACAATAAATTATATTTTTTATATTTTTCTTTGATAAATTAAATTAAAGCACATATGACTAAGAGAGAAAGAGTTAATAATTCCAAATTAATAAACTGATTAAATCAAATTGATGAGAAAATAAGTCAAATGAGACTTCAAATGAATCGCCTAATTAACACAAGAATAAATTAGTTTTTTTTAACAAAACATTAATTTATTTGATCTAAATGTATATGATGACAATTTAATACCGTTAGCAATGCATACTTACGTGTAGAGCTGTCAAAATGGGCCGAAGTCCATGGGCCGGCCCATCAGGCCCGAAAATAATTAGGGTTTGGGCCTTATTTTTCGAGCCCATTTACATCCGGACCTTTTTAAGCCCGGTCCTAAAAGCCCTAAAAAAATGGATCGGCCCGTATGGGCCATGGGTAGCCCACGAGCCCGAAAAAGATATATTTTTTTAATATAACTAAAAATTATCCATAAAGGTATGTTATAAACAATTTGACTTGATTTCTTCTTGGTTTGCTATATATTTTAATTTTTTTCTTGGTATTATAAAGGTATAAATATCAAACAAAAGTTTATGATTTGACTTAATTTCAAACTAAAAAGTTTCATTCTAATATAATTATGTAGATAGTATAGAAAAGACACTATGATGTATTCTAATTAAAAATAAGGTTGAAATGAGATTTAAAAAGTTATGATGTAATTTTTTAGGGTAGGATATAGTGCAAATCATATATATAACAATTTGATATAAAATAATAACCCACCAATCTAATTATAGTTGTTATAAAATTTTATAATAGTTTGTTGTTATGATTGTTATAAAATTATAATTGTCATGAATATTAATATCTTAAAATTTGTTGGAACAAGTTATTTAATTATGTATGGAAAATTAAATATAATTTATGATGTATTTTGAATAGTTGAAATTAAATTAATATATTATTTAATATTTTAATTGTAACTTATATAGATTATTTAGAAATCGTAATTTTAGATATGAAAATTAATATATATATATATATATATATATATATATATATATATATATATATATATATATATATATATATATATATATATATATATATATATATTATTGCATGCAATTGTATGGCTATTAGAAAAATAAGGAGAAAATTTTATTTATTTTTAAAATAGGCCCGTTTAGGGCCGATATCCATTTAGGGTCGGATAGCCCGCAGCCCAGACAGAGCCGGATTTTGGTAGTAAAAATGGAGTCTATTTAAAAATGAGCTTTTTGGCCCGACCCTGAAAAGTCCGAGGCCCACATGGGGCGGCCCATTTAGGGCTGGGTAGCCCATTTTGAGAGCTCTACTTACGTGAACTAGTGGAGCATCATGTTTTAAAGCATAAATTAATAACAAAATAGAACCACTCAAAAGAAAAAGTCAAAATTAGTGAAGCATAATCAAAATCAAAAGTAATTATATATATATATATATATATATATATATATATATATATATATATATATATATATATGCGGAGGGTTATATTGACTCCAAAAGTAAGTGTTCAACACTTACTCCAAATCATAACCATTGATTATCATTAATCCAACGGTTTTAATTAAAGTTTTATATAAAAAAGGGATAAATATGTTTTTAGTCCCTATAAAATTAGGGAAAATGAGTTTTAGTCCCTATAAAAAAAATATTAACTTTTAGTCCGGATAAAATTACTTTTGCACTCAGTTTTAGTCCCTGTAGAGGGACCAAAAGTGAGTGCAAAAGTAATTTTATAGGGACTAAAAGTCAATATATTTTTTATAGGGACTAAAAGTCAAAATTGAGATATTTATAGGGACCAAAAACATATTTAACCCTATAAAAAAATATTTCCAAAAATAATTAAATTAAATGATCAATTAAAACCGTTGGATTAATGAAAATCAATGGTTATGATTTCTCTCTCCTACATCATTTATTTCAAAATATAGGAGAGAGAAAAAAAAGATTCATTCATAATCTCCACCATTTATTTTAAAATTCAATGGTTCAGATTCATTCTCACATTCTCATATAAATATTGCATTCTCATATGATATATATATATATATATATATATATATATATATATATATATATATATATATATATATATATATATATATATATATATATATATATATATATATATATATATATATATATATATATATATATATATATATATATATATATATAGGACATATCATATGAGAATGTCATATTTATATGAGAACGTGAGAATGAATCTGAACCATTGGATTTTAAAATTAATGCTGGAGATTATGGGTGAATATATTTTTTCTCTCCCCTACATCATTTATTTCAAAGTGTAGGAAAAAGAAAAAAAAAATTCACCCATGATCTCCACCATTTATTTCAATGTATCAAAGTGATGAATTTGAGGACTGGCTATGGTGGATAGTTTATACGTGAATGTGTGGTGAATATACAGTGGGTATTGTTTCTACTGGAAAAAAAAACAACGTGCGAGAAGGGCGATGAGTGTATGAATGAAAATTGGTTTATGTGATTATCTTGGGTTAGAATTAGCAGGTACTTATACACCAAGAATTAGGTCAACTAAAATGAAAGAGAAATAAATGGGATAAAAATAAATAATTTGAAAATTAACTAATTCTAAAAATGTTATTCTAAGTATAGAAAGGAATAATTTTTTTTGATATTTTTGTGATTTGATTAACTAGTGATAAAAAGTGCATAAAATTTTGATTTAGTGGAAAAAAAAGTATTTTTAAAAAATTCTAAAAAGAAAAACGAAAAATTAATTTTAAATAATATAAAAATATAATATTGTGATTTTTTAATATAAATGAAAATAAAGTTAGTAACAAATAAAAAATGAGGAAAAAAATGTCAAAATGTAAGATTCAAACCCGTGGCATTGGACACTAATAAGTCCTTAAATATCCTTTATTGCCATTTGTGCTATTCAATTTATTTGAAATAAGGTTGTACTATAAAACATGTAAAGTGTCAAGCAAAATTTATTTACCCAGGCTATACAAATAATTTAAAGTAACTGTTACATGTTTTAAATAAAAAGTTAGTGTTAAAATGTTAGTAAAATTGAGTAAAAACTTATAAAACCAAAATTAAAAATAATTTAAATGTTAGAATTAGGCGGACAAAGTTTGGGGTATGATAATCTGAATAAAATTTGTCGCTGTATCAGAATTGTTCTTGGAGCTGGGAAAATGCGTTTGATGTTGCATGTTGGTGAAAGTTACGGATCGCGATGATGATGTTGTTATCTTTCACTGCGTTTGAACTGTTGTTGCGAGCAACTTTGAGAGGTCTGAAGCAAAGTTGAATGGTACGCGTCAATTTGTTCAAAGTGCGTTTGTGGCTAGTTCGTATATGAACGTTGCGATGCGGTTCCGTTTGTTGAATGTATATTAATGTTGAGTTTGTGTGGTTTCAACGATGTATCATAGCTGATATGAGTTGTTGCTAATGGAAATTAAATTTGAGATTGGTAGGTAAAGTTGAAGATGTAGGTTCAGATATGTTTGAATGGTTTTGGTAACTTGGTGAAAGTGTTGTGGATTGTAGTATTGGATTTGTAAGGTGAATGGAATGAGGCTGTGATGATAAACACAATTCTGTAGGTTTGTTGGAAGGTTTTCGGTCAATTTTCTTGATGAGTTTTTTGAAGCTTTGGAGGAAGATATGAACAAATTTATGCAACATTTTCTTAAGTTTTTCTTCCTCTCCTTGTTGTGTGCTACAACAGTCCTTTTATAAGAGCATTGAGTTGAATTTTTTTTTGGGGGGGGGGGGGATTGGGAGAGTATTTGAACTCTTCTAGTTAACTGCCTTGTTGCCTTCTTGATGCAGGTTTTTGTTTTGACTATTTTGATGCAATTCTTGGACTGTTTGGTGTAGATTGGAGCAACAAGGTTGGTGGTGTAGCAATGTTTTGTTGTTTTGTCTTTAATAAATTCTAGTAGTACAAATGCATGAGGTGGTGATATTTGTGAATTGAAAACTTAGTAAAACGTGAATGCTCTTGTGTGAGTGGGTCCCCAACTGATTTTCTCATGGATTGGATTTGGCTTTTTGGCTTAAACTTTAAATAATAACAAATGGGCCTTCCATTGAATTGGACCAACTATACATCTATTTTTTTTTATGGGAATAAAGAGCTTCATTACTCAAATAGAAGAAAAGGGTGCAAAAAGAGTAGTCTCCACAAGGGGACATAGTCCTAACAAAGTTCTTGAACCTACAATTTTTGCTAGCTGAGCTAGATCATGAGCAATAAAATTTAACTTCCTAGGAATAAACATAATACTAGAACTCAGAAAGGATTTCGACAAGATACGGCAATCCGCAACTACCACCTCCACGCTAGCATCTTTGGTTATTTCATTCACTCAGTATACAATAGCCTTTGTGTCCGACTAGAAAATCACCTTACGGATTTGTAAACTAGTTGTTATTTCCATACTCCCTCTTAAAGCAAGACATTCAGCCAAACTTGGCCTGGACATGAAAGCTTCTCTCCTCATAGAGACACAATCGAATTGTTGTCGTTGCCAATAATCACACACTCGAAAGTAACCACACCATTGTCTCCAATACCTGCATCAACTTTAATAGTGTGGAATTCAACATTAGAGGCACTAGCATTTTCAGCATTTGCAAGGGAGTTCTCTTTCAGGCCTGCCTGATTATGCAAATTGAATTCCATGATTGCATCATTAGCATCCAACGCCACCCTGATGGGATCACTATTCTTCTGCTGGTAGAGTTTGAGGTTGCGTGCTTCCCAAACTTGATGGAGCAAATAACAAGACACCTGCACAAAAAATATATTGCTGTTGGACAACAATCCTAGCAGCCAGTCATTAAGATCAAAATTCTCATTAACATGTAGACCTGTGACAGATGCGAAAAACACTCGTCTAGTGTAATCACATTGAGAAAACAAGTGTGCAATCGATTCAGCACCAGTGTGACATAAGCTGCAGGTTTCATCAAGCATAATTCCTTTTTCCTTACATTTGATTTGGTTCGCAGAATGTTGTTTGCTAGCCTCCACAAGAAATGTTTGATCCTGGGGTGAATTGGCACGTTCCAGATCTCATTCAACAGCTCCTGAAGAGGTAAATGAGAGGGTCCAAGAACTCTCGCATACTTGTCTTGGACGCACAAGTGATATGCTGTCTTCACGAAATATTCTCTCATTTTTTCACAGTGCCACACTTATTTATCCTCAATGTTCCTCCTAGACAATGGGATCCCCAGGATATTTTTTGCATCCTCTGCCTCAAACGAACGATTCACCAGATCTCTCTTCCACTGCCCTATCTCATTATCAATGAAGTTACTAACTATGACATTTGGATCAGAATTTCGCAGCTGCCCTATCACCTTGAACCCTTCCACAGTAGGGATCCAATTATCCTTCCTTACCAACACCTTTTCTCCATTTCCAATGCACCACCTAGTTCCGCTCAGCACAAGGTCCTTAGCAGAACATATACTTCTCCAAGCATAGCTAGGACTAAATCCTATTTTGCTCTCCTTGATGGAACAATTGGGGTAGTACCTGGTCTTGAATACTCTTTCAAACAGAGACCCTTCCTCATTCATTAGCCTCCAAAAATGCTTTCCCAATCCAATCCAACAGAATTCTTGGATCTAGATATTTTCTCCTATCGCATCCAATGAATCTTCCTATCAGCATCCTTGCTTCCCCACCAGAATTTTGCTACTATACTCTCGATCTCTTGACAAATTGCTTCTGGCATTTTATAGCATCCCAAGATATAATTAGGTATTGCTTGGGCCATTGCTTTTATAAGGACTTTTTTCCCAGCTTTGGATAAGACTTTCTCCTTCCATCCTTTTACTTTCTTTCTTACTCTATCAACCACCAGCTTGAAGATGTCTTTTTTTGACCTGCCAAAGATCATTAGTATACCTAAGTACTTCGTGTGTCTTTGGACTGTATTGACTCCCATCAAACTCTGAATGTTTTCTTT
This sequence comes from Vicia villosa, assembly GCF_029867415.1. NCBI lineage: Eukaryota > Viridiplantae > Streptophyta > Magnoliopsida > Fabales > Fabaceae > Vicia > Vicia villosa. The sequence goes on along the minus strand of NC_081184.1, from coordinate 126,253,885 downwards.
ATCTTCTGGCTTGATATTGGTGATGAAAGATGCCTCAGACTTTTCAAAGTTGACAATTTGGCTTGAGGCTAATTGGTACTGGTGTAGGATATCCAAGATTTTCCGAGCTTCAATGGTATTGGCTCTAGCGAAGAGGAGACTGTCATCTGCGAAGAATAGGTGCGAAATGACTGGAGCACTCTTGGCAATTTTGGCTCCATGGATTTGCTTTTCTGTAACTAATTTCTTTAGCAAACCTGAAAAGACATTAGCACACAATATGAACAAGTAAGGGGACAGTGGGTCTCCCTGGAGGAGTCCCCATCCCAGAGTGAAGCTCATGCTTGGTTAGCCGTTAAGAAGGATCTCGTAAGACACCGTGGAGATACATTGCAGAATCAATTTCACAAACTTTTCCAGAAAGCCAATATAAAAGAGAACCTTTGATATGAAACACCGTTCCAATCGATCATACACTTTTGACATATTGAGCTTGAGAGCCATGAATCCTCTTTTATCTTGCCTCTTCTTCTTCATCTAAGGGAAACATTCGAGAGCAACAAGAGCATTGTCAGTGATGAGACGACCCTTGATAAATGCACTATGTTCTTCACCAATGATGTCAGTGAGAAAGGGTTTTATCTTGTTGGCAATTGTCTTGGTGATGATTTTCATGATGACATTGCATAGACTGATTGGCCGGTAGTCCTTTGGGCTCTTGGGGTGTTTGCACTCGGGGATGAGGGCGATGTAAGTGTTGTTAATGGTGGAAGGATCCAGGTTATTGTTCAGAACTTCTAATGCCATACGGGTAACCTCTGGCCCAACGATATTCCAATACTTTTGGAAAAAGAGGCAAGGTAATTCATCCGGCCCAAGTGCTTTGAGAGGGTGCATCTGAAATAATGCTTCCTTAACTTCTTCGCCAGTAAACAATTCCTCACATTGATCTTTATGCTCCTGACTTAGTCTGTCCTTCACCACTCCAAACACTTCCTCCGTATTTGGTGGGTTAGAGGTTCCAAAGAGATCAAAGAAATAGGAGATCAAAATTCGTTCACAATGAAACTCACCTCTCCACCAATGACCATTTTCATCTTGCAGCTTCGTAATTTTATTCGTTCTCCGCCTTTGCTCCGCCTTCCCGTGGAAGAACCTTGTATTCTTATCACCGTGATTAAGCCATATAGCACAACTTTACTGTCACCACATCATCTCCTCTGCGTGCAAAAGTTGGTTTTGTTGCTGGACTAGGGCTCTATTTGCATTAATGGACTCTCTGCTGCTATCCCATATTGCTTCTTCATTGAAAAATTCTTTAATTCTAGTTAGCTCCCTTCTGATGCTGCCTGTCTTGAATTCTTGAAAAAAGCCATCGAGATGCTTCATAGCCTGCAACTTCTCAAAGCCCCCGTGAATAGTTTTACTCCATAGGTGTCACACAAATCCTTTGCATATGGAATCCTTACTCCATGCCTCTTCAAATCTGAACATGTGCTTCTTCTTTCATTTTTTGTCCTTGTCTTCATCTTCTAGCACCATACTCAGAACCGCATGGTCTAAGCCAAATATTGACAAATGGTTTATAGTAATTGGATTAAATCTGTTCAAGAAGTCATAAGATATTAGGAACCTATCCAATCTACATTGGATATTCTCATTCCCTTCTCTGTCATTTGTCCAAGTGAAAGTGTGTCCATTAAAACCTGCGTCTCTTAAATCAGTGGAATCCATGGCTGTTCTGCCAATTTCTATTTGACTAAACGATATGAGATTTCCTCCCTGATTTTCGTGGGCATAGAGAGTATCATTTAGGTCACCGCAAATTAAGATTCTGCTACATCCTCTTCTGACAAAATTCTGAATAAGAGCCCAGGTTCTCCATTTGTGTTGCTCCCCCAGGTAGTCATACACCCCACAGAAAGACCACTCTTGATTATCACACTCAACTTTAATTACCCCCTCAAAATGATTATGGGAGAAAGATTTGGTAGTCAGAATAATCTCATCTTTCCACATAATTAACAGCCCTCCAGCCCTCTCCTTACCACTCCCACTGCAATCCACCCCAAAGCTACAACCAAGTCTGCTTTTGCTTTGGATTTCTTGAGCTTCCACAATTTTCAGACGAGTTTCCATAATAAAAACCACATTAGGGTTTTCCATATTTATGAGCCTCGTCAAGGCTCGAACTGCACGGGGCTCCCCAAACCCCTGCAGTTCCAGCTTAAGATTTTCATTATTGTAGGCGGTGTTGGTCATCCAACACCACCTCTGGGATTTTAGGTGCAGCATTTAACTCCTCTCCTTGGCTTTTGAGTTTTTTTATCTCCCTTGACTCTATCCTCCAATTCTCTCTCAACAATCATTACATCAATTAATTGTCGTTTTCCCATCTCAATTGCCATTTTTTTCTTTGTTTCCTTCGCCCCCACCTTCCTTTTAGTTTGTCTTCTAATCCACTTTTTATGCTTTGTTGGAGAGGTTGCTTGATTGACACCTTTCTCTGCATTTTTGGTTGAAATGCCGACCGCTCCCAAAGACTCTGCTACCGCTTCTACCTCTAGCCTTGTACCTATGTGTTCTTTTTCTTTCTTCAGACCTGTAATGATTCTCAACCCCGAACCATGACCTGTTTTCTCTTGTTCCACCTCTACTTCCTTCGATTTATTCTTATTCTCACATCTGCTCTGGATGAACGAGAAGTTGAAGAAATTCTTGCTGCAAGAATTGGAATCAGAGTCCTTCTTGATATATCTGTTGTTGTTCTATATCTTCAAATCTCTCTTCCCCCAAATCTTCCACCGCTTCACAGTCCTTGATTTGGTGGCCCAGTCTTCCGCAGACAAAACAGAAAGTATGCAAGCGCTTATATTTGAAGTATACTCGAAGGTTCTTGTTCTTGAAACTTATCACAGTCCCTCGTTTGAGAGGATTCTTGAGATCTATTTTTGCTTTGACTCTGAGGAATCGTCCATTCCTAAAGGCTTCCCGATGATCCAATTCCTGAAACTCCCCCATGATATCGCCTATCTTCTTCGCTATTGCTTCAGATCACAGCATCAATGGTAGTTCATAGATACGAACCTAGAAAACCCTATAGTGCATATTAAGATCTGAGGGTTGTCCTTCTCCAAAAACTCTTTCTAAGACTAGGAGGTTCCTGTCGAAGCTCCACGACCTGTTTCGCAGGACATTTTCCAGATCCCTCTTCGTACTAAAATGAAAAAGGAATAAGTTCTTGTTCAACTCTTGTGTTTCTATGGGAACCTTAGTTTCCATGCTCCTATCATGGTAGAAACAAAGGCCCTTGAGTTGAAGCTGTTTTCCGACCACAGTTTCCCTGCAAGGGTTCCTTCGAATATTTCTCCACCATTCTCCTCTTCGACTTCAATTGTGACTCCTTCTTCCTCCTCGTTGGATAATGGGATATCTCTCCATCTCTCCATGATGGTATATTAAGGCCAGAAGAAGGGAAGACTACGTATATTTAAAACTAATTATCGCAGCTCTTTGCGCTTGTGCACTATGATTAACCAGATAGATCTGGGAAGAGAGAGGGTTACGCCGCCGAGAAAAAACCTAATTGAAAGGGAGAAAGAAAAACCCTAAAAGAAGGGGAAAATACACGATAAGTTCTAGTGATAAGTTAAACCTTTTCTCTCTAGGAACACGTGAGGCTTTATGTTAATGATAATGTTCCAACTATACATCTCTAATTGCACCTGTAAACATGAAAATAAAAGAAAAGCACAAAAACAAAAACAATAACAAAAACAATAACAAAAACAATAATAATATGGTAAGAGAAAAAAATGATTTTTAACTTTAATAAAAAATTCAACTTAGAAACTAAATTGAATTTTGAATTAAAATTATAAACCGAAAATATAAAGTTAGTAATGTGAAAATAAAAATACTACTAAACCATACAATCGTGCAAAATGCGCATATATGAACATAACCGTATTTTTTTTACTTTTCTTGAATGAAATGCAATATGCTAATGCCTTAATAAAATGATGAAATTGAACAAAAAACCTATGCCAGTTAGAAAATAAAATCAGGAGGGTAAATTTTGGGTTACAACAAAAGGTAACGGCGAAACAAAAGAAAGGGGTGAGATATCAAAATATATAAATAAGTGTATGATAAATAGTATATTAAGTTGGATTATATAAACATCACCGCTACACAAACAAATTCCAAACAACTCAACTCAATACAACTTCAACAACACAATAATCATTATTATGCAACTCAACAATGCGACTCAAACGATGCATATGCATGTGGTACCATCGGAGCAGAACTTCAATTTAGAAGCCGCTAGTTAATAGTGGTGTCAACAAGACATAAGCCTCCAACTTAATTTGTCAGTCCAGACCAACATATTGAGCATCCGCTCCAACTTAATAATGGGAAGTATGAGACTTGATATGAATGTCATACAAGAACAATAAAATACATAGCAACTTCACAATATATCAACATTGGCCATAGGTCTGCAACCTTATATCCTTGCCAATAATTAGAGGCAATCAACGTGATACAACAACACCTGTGATTTCCATCTGTTCAACAAAATATACCACATACGAACACAACTAAAATGATCTACAAGCATATAATAATTATTCAGACAGTTTTCAACTAAGTCGATTAAATAAGCTCTCCGCTAAAATGACTAAGGTGTTCACTTGTTCTAAGACTCATGCTGATTTTCTGTCAAAATAATACTACATTGATAACAAGTCCAGGCTGCTAATATTATACCTACTACTTTTCTACTACTTGTAAAGCACCTATGTCAAATAAAATTCCAATTTGCTTACTACGGTGTTTCCACTACTGAACCTCTCTGTTATGTACTTATTCTGAAAATGTTACTAAAAATTCTTCTCTGCTACTTACATTTTCTAACAGGTTTTTCTGCCAATTGTCACTGCTACTCAAAACTACGCTCGTGTTTTAGTGAAACTCTGCTAGATACACTACTCCTGCAATTTATATTACTCATATTAATTTGTTTTCGTACAATTCTAATAGTATGAAACTACTGAAATATACTCTACAATTTTGTTTATTCATCCTAAAATTTTTAGTTACTACATATATATTTAAAACTCTGAAACACTACATTACAATGTAATACTAAGAAGAATAAATAGGAAAACAACATTCAGTGGCCCCCTAAAATGCCTAAGGGACGACCGTCCTTCTCTTTTCCTCACAAAGGGAGCTCGTCCCCTCTCTCTCTCTCTTTTCCATCAAGGGCGCCTGCCCTTCTCTCTTTCCTCCACCAAGGGCGCCCACCCCTATACTAGGTGGTCCCCACTTTATTTTTCTTCTTCACTCTTAGGTGCCCGCCCCTTAGTTGGGGTGGCCCCTGCCCCAACTCCAGATTCCTATTCATATAATCATACCTTCCCAGAAAACTACACCAAAACTACACCGGTTAGTTTGTCCTGAAGCTTTTATTCAATCGACCACGTAAACCAATACAACGATAACTTCAGTAATACAATTTATCACAGAAAACAAACAACTTAAATCCTCGCCAACAATCGACAGATAAAGAACAACTAACCGACCCAACAGATTCTCATAGCATCAAAACATTACAAAATCAACATACAATTCATGGCATAAATTCATACAACCCAACCCCACATACGGTCTATCATAATCCCAATTATAGAAATCGAACCCCACCCTTACCTTGGATTGAAGGTTGCTCTAACACCGATAGATCTCCTAGCTTGCCTCTACGATTCCTCTTCTAGAATATCTCAGCAAAATCAACCGTATGCTTCAAACCATTGTGCTTCTCCAAGCCCTTTTTCTCCTAGTTGCTACGTGACTTAATGGTTTGGTTTTGTTTTTTGACTACTGTCTATGCATCCCATATTCTAATAACCTAATAAAATAATGGGTGTACTAATTATATTAATTGGCCTACTATACAATACCCCAAATTTTGCTATTTCTCACGCACAACTTAACCCAACTAAATAAAATAATATTCTCACAAAAACTAATACTATCTCTAATATTAATTCTTCGACTAATCCGACTAATTAATCCGGCTATCCACTTAACAACTCTAATCAATCTATTAATCCCATTTTACACCTCTTATAATAACGTCGATAATTCCCAACTTTGACTACTTTCAACAATTAAATCCTTAATACTTCATTTAAATAATTAATGAATTTTCGTGTGTTACAGGTAACACACCATAACCCGTATAAATGCACGGGTAACTATACCAAAATCCGTGAGAGCGCACGGGTTATTACACTTTTTCGTACAATTAAAAAAAATAAAAGTAAAAATAATGTATTAATCCAAAACACACAAAAAAGTGTTTTTTAAATTATTTATGTATCTAATATTTTTATTTTGAAATTATTTTTAATTTAAGATACAAAATTTTTAAAAATAATATTTGAAAATTATTGATTTAAAAATAGTTTTTTTTAAAAAAATATGTTTTTTTTTATGAGTGAAGACTCATTTTGGTCCCTCACAAATATTACACGAGTCAAATTAGTCTCTCATAAAAAAGTTGATCCAACTTAATCCCTTATAAAATTTAATCGGATCATATTAGTCCTTCTGCTAATAGTTTTCTCAAATAGGTTTTTTTCTAGTTTTAAACCGTGACTGGACTGCCACGTTGGATTTTATTTATTTTTCATTTTTAAATACTAAATTGATTTTTATTTTTAATTTCATTTTTAAACAATTATAAATTAATAATATTAAAAAGCCAAAATTGTTTCTTATAAGGAGTTGAACTCAGACCCACGTGGTTAATCTTAAACAATTCTAAATTTAAAATAAAAAATATAAAATTTGTATCAATATGACTTAGAACCCAAGTCTCTTCAAATTAAATGACAATCAATTTAATACAACATAAATTGATTTGTCTAATTGTTATTGATAGTCACTTTACTAACCGTAGAAATTGATTTGTCTAGTTGTAAATGATAATCACTTTACTAACAATAGAAATTGATTTGCCTTGTTGTAAATAATAGTTGCTTTACTAACAATAGAAATTGATTTTTCTAGTTGTAAATAATAGTCACTTTATGAACGATAGAAATTGATTTGTCTAGTTGTAAAGTGAAAATCATTTAACTTGAAGAGACTTGGATTTGAGACCTCATAGATAAAAATTTATGTATAAAATTTATCAATATTAGTAGAAATCATGAAAATTACTTGTTTAAAAATTACTTGAAATAATTTTGGATTTTTTGATATTATTCATTGATAACTGTTTAAAAATGAAATTAAAAATAAAAATTAATTTAGTATTTAAAAAAAATCTAACGTGTCAGTCCAGTCACAGTTTTGAAGTATGAAAAGAACCAATTTAGAAGTAGAAAAAACCGATTTGAGAAAAATATTAGCAGAAGAGCTAATATGATCCGGTTAAATTTTATAAGGGATTAAGTTGAGTCAATTTTTTTGTGAGGGACTAATTTGACTCATGTAATATTTGTGAGGGACCAAAATGGATCTTAATAATAAACTATTTTGATAAAATAATTTTATTTTTCTTATTTACATTTTAATTATATTTTAAAAACAAAAGCGTACATACCATACCAATTCCCGTGCGAATGCACGTGTATTTATAATATGAGTTGCCCCATTCTTTTGATTATAACTTTAAATGAATTTGTTTTAATCTATTTTAATGACGTAATTGATGAGTTATTCCATGAATGTGTTTTTGATATTTTTGTATAATAAAAATTAACATTTAAAATATACTTTTCCAAAATAAATCTAAAATATACTTCAAAATATATATATATATATATATATATATATATATATATATATATATATATATATATATATATATATATATATATATATATATATATATATATATATATATATAATTATAAAATGTATAAATCATTGTGAAAAAAAAAAATTATAATGGACATTTTTTATGAAGAAACCATGGGCCCTTTTATAAAGAAAGAAAGAAGGATAAGCCCAAACCAGAAAACCTAAATAAAATAAAAAAACTTGGTTATAACTAGGGTTAAGGTATATACAGGGTTTCATTCATTCTTCTCTTCAGCAGCCGCAGCACTTCAACCAACCGGATCAAATGGTATGCATTGTTCATCTTCTCTCCCGTTCTTCCCAGATTCTGAATCTCCTCTTCATTTCCCTAAAATTTATGATGTGTTTTTATGAATTGAACTCAGGCTTCCGAGGCGAAATTGGCTAACCCTATGAGGGATATCAAGGTTCAGAAGCTTGTCCTCAACATCTCTGTTGGTGAGAGTGGAGATCGTCTCACCAGAGCTGCCAAGGTTTTCATTGCTCTTCTCGTTCGATTCCTTTGTTTTTGATTTAAAAATTTCTTTTTTTATTTATAATTTTTGTTTGTGTTGTAGGTGCTAGAGCAACTCAGTGGACAAACCCCAGTGTTCTCCAAAGGTTAGTTTTTTTTTTCCATAATTTATTATCTAGTTGTTTTTTATGCTTGTAATGGGTTTGTGATTCTGTTGTCTGTGATTTCAAAGTTTAACGTTTTTAAATAAAACATGGTTTTTATGTCAAGTCTATTTTAGGGTTAACAATTAGAAGTTCAATTATATTTTGTTTTTTAATGCCACTGTGAAAAGTTTGATAATAGGGTGGTAATGTTAGTGTTTGTTTTGATGTGATTTCTATAATAAGTTTGAACTTGGGACTAAAGTGTTGGCAGGGGTTGTTTTGTGTTTTAGAAGTAACAGATTGGTGTCAACTTTGTAATGCAAATTCTTCTCTTTAACCATCTTAGTATAGCTTTTGCCAATGCATTCAGCAGTCCAGACCTGAAATAGTTATGGGCTTTTACTTTTGATGTACTCATTCGTCTGGCTTCTGTTCCATTAATTCTATTTTCCATGTTAAAAATGGAGCCTGAGTATGAAATCTATTTTACAATGATATCTGTTGTCTCATTTCTATTTTCTCTGTTGGATTTTTTCAGCAAGGTACACTGTCCGATCCTTTGGTATCAGAAGAAATGAGAAGATTGCATGCTATGTAACTGTTAGAGGTGACAAGGCCATGCAACTTTTGGAGAGTGGACTGAAGGTGAAGGAGTATGAACTTTTGAGGAGGAACTTCAGTGACACTGGATGCTTTGGCTTCGGAATTCAGGAGCATATTGATCTTGGAATCAAGTAAGCTTATCAACAACCCTACAGTTTCATGATACCAGTTAACCGTTTGAGGCACTATATTTGATAATTTGGCATAGGTTATGGTAGAAACTGCATTTCTAATTTCAATTATATGCTAGGTTGATTTCTATTGGAACTATTTATACATTTTCTCTGACATTTGGCAATCTATTTCAGATATGATCCATCTACTGGTATTTATGGTATGGACTTCTTTGTTGTTTTGGAGCGTCCTGGTTATCGCGTTGGTCGTCGCCGTAGATGCAAAGCCCGTGTCGGAATCCAACACCGTGTTACCAAGGATGATGCGATGAAATGGTTCCAAGTGAAGTATGAGGGAGTTATCCTTAACAAGTCTCAGCAGATCTGAGTTATTTTGTGTTAGGGTACTGATTTTGCCATCTATAGTTTGTTGTCTTTCTGATACTAGCTTAAATTCTGTTAAAATTTTTGATGGATTGCTATGATATTTTGAATTTTCTGTTATTTCATGATGAAGCACATGAGTTAACTATTTTCCTATTTAAATATGTCTTCCAAGTTTCTGAATGCAGTTACAATAAGTCACAATTTGCTTTATTTTCTTGGCTTCTCGAATGGGAGGTTCTGAACCTTGTTAAAAAATAGTTACAATATGCTTTATTTTCTTGGCTTCTCATCTGGGCATATAGAGAACAGGTAGGAAATAGTCTACATTTAAGACCCCCTGATAAAAAGAACCAACTGAACAACAACCTATAGATAAAGCGTGCTTGGTTAGACGTTGAGTTTTCACCTTTGGTCATAATTGCCGTAATTTTTCACGCCCAGCAAGAAGTTTGTCATTAAAACAAAAGTTATATATTTGTAATAATTTCAATACACAATTTCTAAGATAATTTTTGTTATTTAGTTCTTAACATAAAACACATGTTGGCATTATTCATTTAATAAATTATTATTCTTTTATGTAATGTACACCCGTCTTTTCTATTATTAACCAGTATTCTATATTCATTCCTTTTTTCTAGTCAGTTTTTATTATCTTAATTTTTTTCTTTCTTCATTGGTTGTTTCCATTTAGTTTCTAAACTGTTTTGATATTTGATACTTTACAAATGAAGTATGGGTGGCAAGACGCATCTCTGTTTATAAGCCTAATTCAAAAGAAAAAAACTGAGGAAACTATAACTAATAAAGTCGCAAGGGCATTCTGTTATAACTATGAGCCTAATTCAAAAGAAAAAAAATTGAGGAAACTATAACTGATATACTTTCATTACTAGATGCGCTCCAGTTAGATTCAATGGTGGAGCAGGAGTGGAGTTCTAGTTTGAGCTAATGATGTTGGATGACTCACACTTGGGAGGGAAGTTGTTGGATACGGATGTAAGTGGTTAAAGTCTCGCATCAAATAAAAATAGAGGAAATGATGTTAGAGGAAATGATGTGAGTGGTTAAAGTCTCGCATTAAATATTTAGGTGAATATCTAATGTCAAGGTCTCTTAATCTTGTTCTTTTAACCTAAATTATCTAACAAACATGAATAGGTTAAAAAGGTAAAAAAATAGAGATAGAGATGAGGATATAGAGTGTCTTGTAGTGTTTAAACTTTAAATAACATGGCTTTATAGATTTTGTATGTTTAATGCCACGAAGTATTAGTTTACATGTATGTATCCATATAAGTTTGTTTAAGTAAAAGAAAAGAAACTACAAGCATATGCTTGAGATTCAATATATACATAATTGGAGAAATGAATTAAGCAGTTGGATAAGAAGAATCCATGGCAATGCCACACAAGCCTTCTTTAGCAGCTATACCTCTTTGCATCCTTATGTATCCTTTCTCACCCCACACTGTTCCCCATGAATTCTTAACCAACCAATAATCACTTCCATTTGCACTTCCATACCCAACTGCTGTAACACCATGATCTAACTCAGTTCCACATTCTCCTGTATATATTCCATGCGAATAAAACATGAAACTTGAATCACTCGCATCAATAGAAACTGATATTGGTTGATTAGCCACAGCCTTGAGAAGTGCATCCTCACTATTGACCGGAACTTTCTCGTATCCTTTAATCTTTGCAACAGGAACAATTGTTGCAGTGTTACAACTGCCATCTGCTGCTTTATAAGGATAATTAGACTCACTTGTGATTCCACCATTTTTGATGATAAACTCAAAACCATCTTCCATTAGTCCTCCTTCACATCCTTGGTCTTCTCCCTTTGTGTCACAATCAACTAGCTCTTGTTCTGAGAGAGATACTAGTTTGCCGGTTGTTATTTGGTTGATACCTTCAGTTGCAGCAACAGTGGAAAATGCCCAGCAGCTCCCTTGATATTCATTTTCAAAACAAACATTAATTATTTGAGTCAAATAAAATCATAATAAAGTATTGGTAAAATATTGTTCATTGTTTATCTTATACTTACCACATTGACCTTGGTCCTTGATTGGAGTAACAGCACCTTTTACCCTCCAATCTACAGATGCTGGAATAGAAGTCACATCTTCATATTTAAATGATGTTGAAGTAAGCTCAGTACCAGTAGACCTTCTTTTGTAACCATTACGGGAAGCCTTAAATTCTTCAAGAGTCAAATCAGCAAGGTGGTTAACACTTAGTTTGTAAGGTTTTTTGTTGGCAGCATTGAATGATTCAATGAATTCAACATTGTCCTTGAATATCATGAAACGGTTGTCTTTCTCAGCATCATTTTTATACACTTTGCCATATTCGGTCATCCATTGTTCGTGTCTTTTTTCTAAGGATGATAATGATGAAGATGATTGCAGATTTCGGGATATTACATTAGTAACACCAAGTGCAAGGATGAGGAACAAAACACACATGTATTGATTTTGGTTTTTAGAAACCATTTTTTGTTATCAAAGAAAGCTTTGTTGAGTTGAGGTGATTTTTGAGGGAGGATTGTAAATTGGTATGAATTGAAGGCAATGATATTTGTGGTTTATATAAAGGTAAAAAACTTAAAATTAATCTGAATCTGCATTGTTGCTATCTTACTCAAGATTTCTGCTACGGCATATTTATTATTTTTATATTATTATTTAAAGAACATGGTAGCTTGTGTTCTGTTTTGTCTAAGAGGCACTACAACTCGGTAAAAACTCATTAAACTATATAATTAAAGTAAGCAATATAATATAGTTTATATGTATGGGAAATTCAAGGAAATTTATTTATTGACCTCCTAACCTTTATGGTCACCCCCGGCAAAATTTTCAGAATGCTCCAATATTTCGGAAATTCATCTCCAAAATCATTTTTTTTTTGGAAAAAAGTTGATTTCGGAAGTGCACTTCCGAAAACATAAAAAAAAAAGGTGTTTTCAGAAATGTATCTCCGAAAACACAAAAAAAAAAGGTGTTTTCGGAGATACATTTCTGAAATCACTTTTTTTTGGAGAGGGGGTATTTTCGGAGATGCATAACCGAAATATTTCAATTTTTGGTCTTGGAATGTTTCGAATATGCATTTCCGAAAAAATTCAATAATTATTAAAAAATTAAAATAAAAGAGAATCAATACAATTAATAGTATAATTAATTGTATTAATTAAAAGATATTATTAAATATATATCATTATCATTAAAATATAATAATTATTATTAACATTTTTTTTTAAATTAAAATATTTTGTAGTTATTAATTATAATTAAATTTTTTCAACAATTTTTTATACACTATTACTTTATTTACAAATAAATTATTTGATACTTTATTTTAATTGAATAGAATAAAATTTAATTTTAATAAAATGAAAAAAACAATGAGAATATTTTAAAAAAATTAAAAGAAACTTTTTATTTCATATTTAAAATCAATTTGATAAAAATTATAGTAGTAAATGTAAATAGTACTTTGTTAATTGAATAGAATTAAAATTTAAGTGAATCTCTAGTATAATTATACATATAAATATTAATTTTATTCTTTAATTTAAATAAAATTGAAGAAAATAATGAGAAATTTGTTTAAGAATTAAAAAAAGATTTTTTTCATTAATATCATATAGTAAATTTTTAGTAGTAATATAAAAAGTACGTTAGTTGATCAAATTTTTAGTAGTGTTATTTATAACTAAAAAAATAATTAAATTCATTTTTATAAAAGTAGACTTATGTGTTATTTATTTATTTATTTATTTATTTGACATTATCTAAAATTGATTATTCATGTGAGAGAAAAATAATGTTTTGTTAATATATAAAATTGATTAAATAGATATAAAAGGAATTATTGGTCATATGAAAAAAGAAATATTTTATTAAACTTGATCCCTCATCTATTGATTAACATTCCAAAACTTTTAATATTTTGGGATTTTGATTAATTCAGATATGCATATCCGAATTAATCAAAATTTCAATTTTTTTTTTTTATTTTCGGAGATGCATCTCCGAATTAATCAAAATTTCAATTTTCACTAGGGATCAGACCCATAAGGAGATGGATAAAGAAATTTCTAAATTCAACTAGTAACTAACCCGTGCGTGTGCACGGGTTGTTATATTGGATGCGCATTCATTCATTTTAGATATATAACTGATATTTTGATGTAGAGTTTAAATTTTTTAGTATAAGAAATAAATTCCAGTAAAACAAAGAAGAATATAATGTAAGATATATATATAAAAAAAATATATATGATCTAGAATTTTTAAGAGAAAATACAGAGTTTAACATATTGTAATTAGTGGATCAAATAATTATAAGTGACATGTTTAATTTAATATCATATAAAAAAAGTGTTTAACATGTTTGAAATTTTTATTAAAAATAAATAGGAAATTAAAATGAGAAAAATATATTATGTGGTTGGTTTGGTCAAACGCACGGGATTGAAAATGACCATTAACATTCCCTTATTAAATATATTTACAAAAAAATTATATTTATTAGCAAATTTTAATTAATAAGTATTGTTCTAGAAACCATTATAATAATGCTGTAATATTTAAACCCTCTACATAATATATATTAGTTTATAAACGTAAATGATGTTCCAAATTTAAAGAAAAAGAAGTGGTAATAATTGAATAGACGTTAGACATTACCCTCATTAAAACAACTTTGGAAACCAACACATGATAGCCTGGGAAACGCAATGAAAGAAACATAACAACCGGTGTGTCTCTCAGAATACTCTCTCAGAAAACTCTGTCTTGTTTTTCCTTTCGTAGGGCTACATTGTTGGAGGCGGAAAAAAACGGTTTAATCGAAAGTCATCGGAGCAAGAGTGTGGAACGTAATGGAAGGAATTGCAGTCAACCCATCCGAAGCTACGGTGAAGACCACGACATCAAGGTTAGATTTTTCCCGTTTCATTTAGGGTTTCTTTTTGGGTTGCATGTGGTCGGAGTGGCCATTGATCTGGGTAAAAGGTTATATCCTCGCTTTCCATGCATATATGTTGATGAAACTCCAACGGCGCAGTTGAGATTAGAAAAGTACCACGGTTATCGTGGATGAGATGCAATGATCAAATATCGTCGAGGAACACCTAACGATTTAGTAAAGTAATGTTTTTATTGTGCAGGGGTGTAGTTCGTCCGGCTGAAATCCAACAGATTCCGAAACGAACACGGAGTTATGTGTTGAAACAGATGTTAGAGGAGTGTCGTCGTGTGAAAAAAGAAAGCATGGATGCCATTGAGGAAATAGAGGCAGCGTTGGTGAAACCAGAACCTCTGTCTGAGGAAGATGAACAGGGTGCACTGAGAAAAGATGCTGTGGGTCATGCTGAAATTCCAGAACGCAGCAAAGGGAAACAACAGAAGTCAGGAAAAGGTGTTCAGCATGGAAAAAAAAGCTATCATGCGGCCGTCTACAGGGCATCCTTTCAAACTTCGTCATCCCAAAGGTATTAGTGATTTGGTCCTTAATTGTTATAACCAACTTCTTTAGAATATCAATTTCGTTTGTTTGTATATATACCAAGTGCTTTACTAAGCATTAGCAATTTGAATGGTAATTACGTTTTGCCGTGAATACGTTGTCAAATACATTAGACCGAAAGGTGTAAAAATATAATCGTTGTTAAATTAGTACTTACAAAGATACAAATGATGACATTAATATTGGCTTTGTTTCCTACTGTATTGGCTTAGGAATTCTGGAGCGAAAACAATGTCGGACAGGGTGAAAGGCAAGAGGCAAGTTGTCGGAAACAGTGTGGAGAAATCACCAAAGTTGCAGGAAGACAAAGCCAATGCAAGACCTTCTCGCAGGGGTGTCGGACGTGCTAATTACAGAAGGTAAGCATTATTTGTCAATGAATATCCCGTTGAACATATAATCATGTCACAGACATATATATATATATATATATATATATTGTTCATCATTTATACCTCTACGTTGTTATATAAACCGGTATTTGTTTAACATATGTAGGAGTTCGACTTCTGCACCGGTGTCTGTTAAGGAGGCTAGCTGGACCAGGATTGTGGACAACCCTGAGAAGCTGAGAAAGAATGCTTTGGTAAGTCACATTTTACCGTAGCTATAATCAAAATGTACAATGTTGCGTAGTAAGTGGTAACGTAAAGCTGGTGTTTATTTGTTCTATTTCAGTTTATTCCAAGAGCTGTCATTCGTGAATGCATCTATGGCAAGATTCCCAGAGTAACCTTGATCGATCGCAGCAATGATGTCCCCTACTACTGCCAGATGATCAAGAGGGAGGGCACGGTGGATAGGTATTTATGTGGCATGTGGTCGGATTTTTGCAAAGACCGCAACCTTCAGAAGGGAGACACACTGCGCTTCTCTATCACATATCCTCCGGTGGAATCGATTGTGGTGGCTGTAGAGCGTGGAAAAGCAGATGGAGTTTCGCGTTAAGGGGGTTGTTGGAGATTAATTCGCAGACTATGTTGTATTTATGGTTGCGTTAGTTTTTTAATTTCCGGACATATGTGTTAAGTTGTCCTGGTTTTGGTTGTTTGTTTGCATGGAATTTCTTAGACATGGGGTTTGTTTTTGGCTTCCCGACATTGATATCAGTACTTTTGCTGCATGGATAATTTTAAATTTTGAGAATGTCAGGCCCCACGATTTAGATTTGTACCATTTTTCATTCCATTAGGCCACATGTTGGAGTTTCTTAGCATTGGTGGATTGGAACTGCTGTATGTTATCTACAAATCCAATAAGTGTGAGGCTTTGGCTTTAAAATAGTAATAGTTTGTACCCTTAAATTCATGGCAAAAATAACATATAAACTTGTAAATCTACAATATATAAATTATCAGTAAATAATAACTTACGGTATGTACCACAATGTTTTCACTTAAAAATAAAGAAACAATTTATTGAGGGTTTACATTTAATAACATTATAATTTGTATTGAGCACAACTAATAAGATGAATTTTTTAGAGATATCTATTTTTTATAAGCATATCTGACTCAACAACAATAATGAAAAGTACTTTTTAAGTAAACGGAATAAAATCGGTAAGATGGGTTATTAGTAAATAAAACTATGAAAATAACATAGGTTGATTTAAAAAATGTGTAGGAAAAAAAAATAATAGGATGAGTTTTTAAATTATTTATATACTTTATGTAGTTAAAATTAGTAGGTCCAATAAGTCAAAACTTGGAAAGAAAAAAAAGAGATACAAATAGGGCAAAAAAAAAACCAATAAATATAGTTTATAATAAATATACTTGACATCATAAAGTACTAATCAGTTTGTAATGTATATGATTTAATAGTTGCAACACAATTTGTTTTTTTTAAAAAGGACAAAAAAGAACAAAATCTAATGGGCCCAAGATAAGGACATTAGGCTAAATATAGAACTAAAGGGCCCAAGACAAACACATGCAACAGAAGGTAACATATAGGTTGTTGGCATATGTTCAGTTAGTATTTTCGTCAAACGTTAGGGTTTCTGGACGGTGACGAAGGCTGTGTCGACGGAGCAACGAACCATCTCGCGGTGCAATGACAGGTTCCGGGCCATATGACATCCCCCAACGGTTAGTTGCATGTAGTTATATTGTAGATGATTTCAGTTTTCATCTTAATCGTTTAGTTATACAGAATTTTCTTAAACGTGAACACCTTTGAAGTGTTTAGTTTCGTAAGAGTTCACTGTTCATATTTATCATTTTTTAGGTTTTAATTGTTTGTTGAAATTTCAGAACGATACAGCAACTCGCAAGGGAGAACAACTGGGAAAGAGTGAAGAGGGAGATTCAGATTCGGTGGGTGGTGCAACTGATAACTCAAAGAGATAAATGGAGGAGAGGTTGGGAGAGAGGCAACCGCAGGAAGTGGGTTGGATGCCTCTGGAAACGCGAGAGCGAGTTTCGGCGTGTAATGGCAATTCTTGACAAACGACTTTCTTCCCTAAAATGGAAGGCCGGTTGGCAATCCGCCCATTCTGGAACTGCTGTGGGCATTGCTGCAGGTGAGGGTCTTATTTGTTCTGGCGATAGAAAAAGGAAGTCCATTAGAAAGGCTGAATCTGATGTGATAGTATTATCCTCTGACTCCGAAAGGTAAAAGCGTGACACCATCTGGTTAACTGACTTACTTTGAATTTAGATGATAGTTATTATGGGTATGTGAGAAGCCATATGAATTAATTTAACTGCTGGACATATCAAAGGAAGAAGATGACCTTAAGTAGGTAATACATAAGGATAAAAGCGGTGTGATAATTGTATTAATGTGTTGATAGAAGTTTCTTTTGATTTTCTTCTGGATGTAGGGAAGAACAGGTTGGTAAAGAAATGGAAAAGTCTAAGAAGAGGCAAATGACCAAGAAAGGACATAGCACAACAGTTGAAGAAAGGTAAAAGTTAGAAAAGTATTATAATAATATGCGTAATGTGGAATAATTAGGAAGACGGTTTTAATGTGTTTGTTGTTGTTGTAGGGAAGGGATGGAGGGCACAGGGTGCACAAAGCTGCACAACAGCAGCAAGAAGCAATATGGACCCAGTGGCGGTGTGAAAGATAGGAGATCTATTAGGAAAGGGAAAGAAGTAATGGTAGAGGATGAAGAGGACGACGTTTCTATTTCATCTCATGTGGAAAGGTATATATAAAAATTTCTGTTGGTTATAAAGAAGGTAATCCAAATCAAAAGTGAGACCCTAAATGTTAAAATTGTTTTTTATAATTTAGACAAGGCATTAAAACATAGATTTTGACAACCTGCTATGTTATAGTAATAGAATTTAGTTGATTATTATTATCTAAATGTTTGATAATGCTACAATTACATTCAGCCAAGAGAATGAGGCAGTTGTAATGGAAAAGGAACAAAGCTGGAACCAGGAGGTCACCAAGCCAGCAACAATGGGGACTCAGGTTCTTGTAAGTTCCTAAGTTAAAGTCTACATGTGTCTGACATGATTTTTAAAGTTATTCTAAGATTTTGATTTAGGAAAATTTAATTCGAGCAATGCATTTTAAATTGTAGCAAATTCCTGCCGTGGTAATCACTGCTTGTAAGTTGGTCGGCAAGAACAGCATCATGTTGTATGACACAGAGATACAGAAGCGCTATAAATGTGTCCTGAAGAAGAGAGACGGGAAAAATGAGATGTTTCTGTGCAGGGGTTGGTATGAGTTTGCCAAGAGCCGAGACTTGAAGAAAGGTGATGTTTTGTGTTTCACCATAAGGTACCCTCCTGTGGAAGAAATTCTGGTATCTGTTTGCCGTCGGAATAAGTGAAGATCCTGATGCCTTGAAGTTGTGTTTGTTTTGGGCTACTGTGTACTAAGTGGTTTTATTAAGAGTTTATAAATTAATGTTGTTGTAATATACTTCTGGACAACCAAACATGGGATGTGTTTGTTATGGCATATGGTAATTTAAGTACATTTTGTTGTATTTTGTTTAGGTTACATTGGATTCCTGTGAGATTTTAGTCTATATATATATATATATCTATGACATGGGTTATTAAAGTAATTGTTTTAGTTTTAATAAAAAAATTGGATGCATTGTAGTAGTTGTTATTAAAAGGCTGATGATTTTTTGGTAAATTAAAAGATGAAATGAATATTTTAATGGATAAGTATAATAGAAAGAATAACTTGTAAATAAGTTATGTAGATTAGTTGATATGACGAATTAAATGACATGTTAAAAGTTTATAGAAAAAATAACCTTGTGTTTAATAGAATAGATAAGGGTGTAACCCTTATTGTTTTATAATCAGGATGTTTTGAATGCCTTGGTTCAGGCATATGGTATAATGCTGTTATTTATCAGACAATGATTATAGTGTCTGGTTGTTAGGAACAAAGGACCTGTTATTTTGTTAATTTGTTTTGGTGATTTTATATTAAGTTTATATATTTGTAGTATTTTGCTTTGTCACGAAAATTGTAATGCATTTGCTTCAAAACTTGATATTGCCTGTGTATTGTACAACATTTGGATCAGTGTAGTTTGTATTAATTTATATTAAAAGAGTTAGAAGTTTGTAGTCAGTTTTGTATGGATAAACAAATGTTAAAGTTCCTCAGGCCATTAAAAAATGGTTTTGTGTATAGCTGATAATATAGTTAATGACATTGGTACATGAATAAATAATAATAAATTTGGTTAAAACAGTGCGTAAAAGGCAAAAGAAAAATAGAATTGTTCTTTTGTTAAGAGAAGAAATAAGTAGTTAATGTTGCAACCCATACAAAGTATAGACCAATAATGGTCAGTATTGGAGTTTAGACAATAGAGATAAAAACTTAATTCATGAAAAATTAGATTATTTGCATCGTTCCAACTTAACAATTGGGAAAAACATATTATTACAATAATGGCCTCAAGAATAACGTGGGCTTTAGGTCATTCATATTGATCCATTGTTCCCAAAGTAAGTATCAACAATTTAAAAAAAAAAAAGGTGTTCATGATGTTACCCATACAAATTATAGTACGTTAATGGTTAGTGTTGATATAAAATCCAATGGCGATAATAAGTTATACCATATAAAATAACAGTATTGCATTGTTCCCAAAGATGTCTTGTAAAAATAATTATTACAATATTGGGCCGTAGAATAAGCCGGGCTTTAGGCTTGGTGTATCGACCCATTGTCTGCAGAGTAAGTATGATGAAGAAATAAATAACGCAAATTAGGGCAAAAACATTGTATTCGGCTGCGGGTGTTGTTGAACGCGAGAAGTTTGGAGTCTTTCATATTAACTGTTCACCAATCAGTTGAAAAATGGCCAACAATGGTTACGGGAACCCATTTCACGGTCAAAGACCAGAAAGGTGAGTAATTTGTTGGGTTATGTTTAGTTTACTGGATAAAGACTGTTTTCTCATATTTATTGGTTTTGCATTAACAAAACTGGTAGCATTAATTACTTGTTCTCACCTATAAAATAACTATGTAGGTCACTTCAATCAATTGAGGCGGAGGCGAGATGGAGAAGAATGAAGATTGACAAAGAGATGGAATTGTTCGTCCAGAACAGGCAGGTTGAAGGCGAAAAGGATAAGGGTTCGAAACAGGGTACCAGGGTTGTCGGTTGTTCCGGTACCAAAAGGAGAAATGAAGCTGGTAACTCAACCGAGAACCAGAATATTCTGAAAAAAGGATGTGAGTTGATTGGCTGTGTAGTTGATGCCGAGGATGCTAAGGTTAGTGCGATTCAACAGGGTGAGTTCCCAAACGAACATCAGGTTTCGAAGAAAATGAAAAGTGTTATAGGTAGTGGGTGTGATTTTTCAAAAGAAGTTAGGGTTTCGAAGAAAATGAAAACTGTGATAGGTAGTGGGTCAGCATGTATTTCCATATCCTCAGACAGTGATAGGTATTGGTTAACATAAATTTCATTAATCTCATAAATTAAAAATGTTATAGTATGGAAATAAAAGCTGCTTATTTAACTTATTTTTATTAACAGCTCAGAAGACGAAGATGAGAGGAAAGACAAAGTAGTTGGCAGGACCACAACATACCATGTATGGAAATTGAAAGTAAATTGTGGGGAAACAGTTACAAAACATATGCTGGTGAGTAGTTCATTTTAGAATAATATGAGACATTATTACTAACAATGATTGGGCCATGAAATGTTTGACTTACAGCAATGTTGTATTCTGAAGGAAATCCCTCAGGAAGTTGTTGGTATCGATTTATTGAAGGACGGTCAAGTGCTACAGATTCACGATGTTGATACAGGAAAACACTATGCTTGTGAAGTCCACCTTACAGAGAAGAAGAATAAGGTTGTGAGGTTCATAGGACGGGGTTGGTATGAGTTTGCCAAGGAGAGGGAACTTAAAAAAGGAGACAAGCTGGTTTTTGCTGTTCGCAGTGCTCGTGCATCGAGAATAGTGGTTACCGTTGTGAATCGTTGAAGGTTGAGATCGATTACCATTGACTACCATCTTAATATGTATTTTTGGTGTGAGAAATTAAAGAAGGTTGTGACTTACATAGGTTCTCACTGATCTTTTTTTGTCAATTTAATAGAAGTATTTATGAACTTCAGTCTGTATTAATTATGGTATATTTAATGTCGGTGGCTGTTTTGTAAGTTACATTGAATGACATTGTACTGCAAGGTTGTGTGTAATAACTTTTTCTACCCTTTTGTAGTTGAATATTGAAATCAGATAGGAATTTAGTTAAATTGGTAAGTTATGGCATGTTTGTACACGTACGTTAATGAGTTTCCATGCATTAGTTGCATGGTGTGGCGTTGGTTAACGGCATTATATATATTAAGCAGGAACGAAACTTTTGTTGGGTTATAGATGGTGTGTTACTGTCGTTAAGCACCACAATTCGTCTGTATCCACTAAGATAGTTTAAAAAGCTAAGTAACGTAATAGAAAAATTAGTATGCGATTATAATAATGTTAAGCGCAAATGTTAATATTCTAACATGGAATTAAAGCAAATATGATTAGCCAATGGTTTTTATATACATGACATTTTTTATTTGGAGACCTGATATCAAATCTAAACGTAATAGTGTCACCAACTTTGAACATATTTGTTTGACAAAATTCTTCCCAGTCAGGTCCTAACTTTGTCGGGTACGTAGTGTTTATGTATGCCAGATTCAGGATTGTCCTCGTAACTTAGCTATTGTGAAGGAGTATTCCAAGTCACTGTGAGTAAGTTTTCCCATCAAAGCCATATGAAATTATGTTGTGGTTGTTCTTGGGGTAGAAAATGAGAATTGGATGTATTTGATTTATGCTCACAACTTGAGGGACCATATATAAAGGGAAAACCACAGGATACCAAAGTTGAAAAGTCACCCCATGTCACACCTAAGAAGATTATGTACACATCAAAGAATGTATTATTTTCATTTCTCACATGGGTGGCGCCAGAAACAATGCAAGTGGTTGGGAAAATGCTGTACACATGTGAGGAATATATTCCATTGCATAGAAAATGACAAAATAAAAAATTGAGCGAATCTTTGGATAAGAATTGACATAAAGTTTAATCCAGCATGTGATGGTCACCGTATGCTGGTCCATAAGTAGAACACAATACTGAAGTTCTATATTGCAAGCATATATTTTCACAAGTTTCATTTGCATCGTACCTCCAGTAAGCTTTCAATTTGCACCCAGCAACTTCCTCATTGAAATGGATCTTTGTGGTGATCTCCGTCACTCTGAGCTGGTAGCTATTTTCGATATAGCAAAGATTTCATGCCAGGTTAATTTATTAAATTTGTATTGTGTTCATGGTATTTATAGTTTGTCATGGCTTACATAATTCCAGTCAGCTTCAATAAATAATGACCGTTCATGATTTCAGCCCTATCCAGAGATCCAACCATCCTTTGTTGAAAATCACAAAGATGAGCTCTCCAAGTGTTGGACAGTGATGAACAACCAAGGTGTACACCATGACATAATATATAACCAAAGAGAGAATCATCCACTCGTTATTAGCGGATGGCCCTGCATGGAATCGTACTACAACCTACCTTCTGATGTGGTAGTGAGAATTGGATATTATGGCAACAATAATTTTGGTATTTTATCATTCAAGGAGGCGGTGACAAATGAAGATTTACCACGTTTTCATAGTAGATGCCTGTTTAGTCGGGACATTTGGTTTTTTGAAATGGATGTCTTTCCAGGCAGTGTAGACCGTGCTAAATTAGTTGAGTGATCATTCTCCAAGTAGTTCAAATTTGTGCATCCGTAACATGTTACGAAAAAATTAACATTTACTTGTTTTGTAGAAAATACATGAGGATTTCGCATCGTTTCTCGGGGACTATGGATATGGCACTCTTTTGCTGTGCGGTGACAATGGAAAGACTAAGACCATGTCTCCGTTAAATCTTGCAGACCCCCGACGCACCAAGTTAGGATATGGATGGGACGACTTCTGCAAGTCAAACAACTTTAAAGTTGGAGACCGAATTCGATTTAGGTTAGACGTTACTTCTGTTGCCAAAATATGCTATGTGTATTCACTGCCACAAGTTTAAGAAAGTAAACCAAAAACCTTCGTTTTCGAAGTTCCAATGGTTAGACTATATTTAAGAGGTTTTATATAAATATGTTTAGTTAAAATGGTTTTTGCATAGTTTACTACATGAAGTGATAATGTAAACCAAGAAGCTATTGCACACAGAACTGTTAGAACTGAAGATATCTGTTTCCCAATGGTATAGAAAATGAACTCTAGGCATATTAGAATACAGAAACCAATATCAATGCAGTGTCAACAGTCGCGAGGAGCATTAGGCAGGTTGGATGTTTACATGGGCCTTCTCTGCAGAGTTCAAAGCCTGCACGTGAACCTTTAAGTAATCAACAGCATGGAAATCATTTTTGCATAAGCAGAACGATGGCATCAGAGTTGATGTGATGAAAGCATATACCTTAGTTAAGAACCATCTATATGTTATTGAAAACCTCTTTATACACGACGTTTGTAGTGGTTGACTTAGACTGGTCGTTTTGATCATATATTAATATTTTGATTCCTTGCTTAGTTGTGACCCTTGACAGTGCAACATAGATTTGTCCATGAGTGAATACGTCCCTTGGCAAATAAAGTCCGACCGTATCCAGTGATTGTCCCTGCGATTTATTGATCGTCATTGCATACGAAACAACTATTGGAAACTGACGCCGTTTAAGTTTGAAGGGCCAAGGAGACTGTGAGGGAGACATGTCCATTCTTGGGATGTAAACCAAATTACCACAATTCTTTCCAGCCATGATTTTTGCCTCTATGACATGGTTGGCCATCTTAGTTACCATTACCCTTGTTCCGTTACACAGACCCTCCGACTGATCTATGTTACGCATAAGCATAACAGGCGTTCCCACCTTCAGGCTAATGTGGTGGTTAGGCAAACCCGAAGTAGTTAGTGAACTGAGAAACTCTGGTGTGAGGATATCGACTACATTGGTGTCATGAATTTCCGACCTGTCGACAGTGTTTGAGCTGTAGTATTCCTTGATGTCACCTATATACAATAAATGTGATTAACAGTGAGTGTAATTATATAAACATGGATTTAGAAGGTTTGGAATTTAAGTGAAACCTGGCATTAAATCAAGCACGTGACGATTGATTTGATCGACAACTTCTAATGTGGAAGCAAGTATCGCCCGACTTTTGAGGTAGACATTAGATTGGTAATTCTGTATGAAATCGGGGTAAGTACTGTTGACGATGGCTACGATTGGATCGGTGTAATCTGTTATCAAAAGTTCATGTGGCAGTTCAATGTCGGCAAATCCATCATTTGGCTCAGAAATTTTTCCTTCACCAATCTGCAACAACCAATTTGAGAAGTCAGCTATCTCTTTCTTTTCATGTTCATTTGGGCCAGATTGTAGTCGCATGTTCTGTGTCAAAGTCAAAACTTCAACCGACCGCCATATGTAAGAAGCATTTATCGCAGAGTGTACAATATCAGAACGACTTCCCCTAGGAACAACGGGCAAAATCTGTCTAAAATCACCACCGAATACGACCACCTTTCCACCAAATATTTCCTTTGAATTACCGTAAGTGCGCATCACATCCTTCAAAGTTCGATCCAGTGCTTCAAAAGCATGCTTGTGTGCCATGGGAGCTTCGTCCCATATAATAAGCTTAGTCTGTCTTAGAAGTTCTGCAACCTCATCATCGTACTCGATTTTGCAGGTAGAGTTATCCATTGTTGGGACAGGTATCTTGAATTTCGAATGTGCAGTTCTACCACCAGGCAATAATAGAGACGCTATTCCACTCGTCGCAACAGTTAAACATATATCATGTTTGGACCTCAATGCACTTGCAAGAGTTCTCCACATGTATGTTTTGCCAGTTCCACCGTAACCATGTAGAAAGAACACACCACCCTTTTGAGCGTGGACAACAGTCATTATTTTTTCAAATATTTTAGCTTGCTCATCTACGAAACAGTTAGCCACATATCACAATGAGAACTGAATAACATAGTAGGCAAGTAAACTTTCTTTTGAAAACAACAAACCTGTTAGAGCACTTGAAAGGTTGCTGAATTCGGTTCGCATTGCAGACACGTCATAACTTCGTTCATCGTATATTAGTCTGTTCCCTAACTGCTGTAGAACGTAACCGTCAGGATATGGAATTGGTTTAAAGTCGTGGAGTGTTCTTCGATTTGCTTGCAGCAGCTTTTCAATCTGAGTTAATGTCAAATTCATCAACTGTTCTTCAGTCAGCACCAAATCTGTCCCGGATGCGGGTATAAAAAGAAAACACGATAACATTAAATTGGTCAAATGAATCATTTATCCGAATTCGTTATCACATGTTCATTCACAAACACACAAATAGTGGAGAATATGAGATGGTCACTAAATAGAACACAAATTTATATTACTGTTACAAACATGGGCACAACCTGTATTGTTTACTATCTGCCTTTGTTCATGAAGCAGACCATCAGCCAACAGTGTCCATGTTTCATTCCAAACATGACCAGGCCTATTAACAGCTCCGGACAAAAGCATCACCACGAAAAGCTTGCGGAGAAAATGACCCGAACCCCATTCACTTGCTTCCCTTATCGCCCCTATGTATTCCCGGTCATCTTCAAGGAATCCCATTGCAAAGCATGCGTCCCTAAAAGTATCATATTGTATGTCGCCAACTTTGCGAATGTCTTCATAAGTAGAAGGTCCCTTAACCACAGTCAACATAAGCCGTAGGTAGAATAACTCTCCAGTTGTCGGGGGTACCCATATCAAACGACCAATGCTGAAGCCCTTTTTACGCGGTTTCCAAGTTCTGGTTTTTTTCTCATAGACAAATTTAGAGACAAATTGGCCATATGTGAGCTCGCGCGCTTCTTCGTACTTGCTGTTAGCAACCAACCAAGCCGTGAACATTGACTCTGTTACGCTTGCCTTTTCCAGTATATCCTCCATTCTTGCGTGATCGTGGTAGTAAACCGCTTTTTCACCTACTAAATGATAATACATTCGTTCCACCGCTGGCCTCCTTCCATGGATTTTGTAAGAGTAGATCCTCCAACATGCCTCACACGGGGAGACATACCTACAATCCAGATATTGTTTGATCTCATCAATTGGTTCTTTGTCGGCAGCAGAGGCTGAGTTTGTTGTTATTGTTGCTGTGATTCTATCGAAACCCTTGTGGATATATTTGAATAGATATTTGATGGATGTACTTTGGTTGCACCACTCCATGTTAATATGTGCATGGTATTTCAAAAGGAATCTTACGTTGTAAGGTACAACATGTCGGTTGTCCAAAGAGACGCCGTTTTTTTGAATGACATGAGAATTAGAACGTCTTCTATAGAGGGGATAGCCATCTGCATCAACAACTGTGTCTTCTTGGAACTTCTTGGGAAAGAATTTAGTGCATTTTCGATTTTTCATACACTGTGATGTCATACGGGATGGACCACACGGGCCGTGCATCATGTGGGCCGACACCAGTTTGTACAAAGTTGGTTCCAACACGGGGTCCGGTATCTCAGCACAGATAATTTTATCAATGTCAGTTGGTGTTGGGTATTTGTTCTGATTGTGCAAAAAGACTAATATGTGAGCATGTGGCAATCCCCTTTTTTGAAATTCAATAGTGTACATGACTGTAAGACAATAACACATGTTAAACAAAATACACTGTTATAAAGTAAGATGCTGCATTTTCACATTAACAGTATTCAGAAAAGAAAGAAAACTTACATGCAATAACCTTCCCGAGAACGTGGCGCTTTGTTATATCATCCATTAGTTCATCAAATTTTATTTTGAACACTTTAGTAATAAGGTCAGGTCTATCATGTGGCTTTAAGTTGGTTCCGGAAAGGGCACGTTGTATTTCCGGCCAAGCAGGATTGCAAGTAAACGTCACAAACAAATCAGGGAAGCCTAACTTACTTGAAATGGCCATACCATCGAAATAGAGTTGGTCCATGTAACGCTTGCTCCCAACAAATGTAGATGGCAGAACAACTCGCTTTCCTCGCTTTGGTGCCGTATTTGCCTCAGCTCCGTTGCATCGATCATTCAAGTTGTTATACTTTCCAACTCGTAACTTGGATTGGTTGGTCCTTAACCAATTGAGACGCTCAGACTCCATCATTGCAAACCCATCCACTAAAAACTGTTGAAAAAGTCGTCGTGAATGAAGTAATGTTTTTGCCTCGTGGTGGCGATCCTGTAGCCGGAAAGCTAGCCAATCCATGATTGATTGACGATTTTTCCTCGTAACCTCATGCTCATGTTCATAGTTGTGTAGTATATTTTTCCTGTATCCATCCTCTCCATAAACAAAGATGAGAGGGTATTGGTATGCTAAGTAAGCAGGATGAAATTCGGTAATTTGTTGCAAATGGCCATTGCGGGCGTGGATGATGATGTCTCGCGTTGTATCAGGATCAATATCTCCAACAATAAGAGCAGCAACTTCTGATGTCGTTGGTGTGTTGTAGACACGGCCATCCTGGGGACGATCACTGATTAATCGTATCTTCAAGTCTAAGTAAGGGTTGCCCCTCAAAAGATCCCTCGCCATTCGAAATACCTTTGCATGTGGATTGCAGTCGTCCAACATATCCTTCAACTTACCAACAACATCCCTATTCACCACATCACTGTCACTGTAAATTATTTCGAAGACGTTAGCATTGAGTTTGCATAAGAATTACTATGGTAATATATTAACTGTTGAATGAGTACAATTACCTGAAACACTTGATCCTGTTATCTATTTCATTGTCAGTGTCAAAAATATAAAGCTGAGCATACTGAGGTGTCTGACCATTTGCCGGTATCAACGTCCCTATTCGGTGACATGTTTGACCATGCAGGCGCAATGTAGGCGGCCCTCTCCCATCAGCAACGGTTTTGTCGAATTTCATTCCCGGAGACGTGAAGGAAAACATGGCGTTGTAAATACGTAGGTTGCTTTGGTAGTTTTTGCTCTCTGAACTGGTACCGCTATGTAGAAGGTGTTGCAGCAGGGGCGGGGGAGTTGTTAGTAACGGTAGTACAACTTTTCCGCTCCTACAACACTTTGGGAATTTAGGAACAGTTGTATGTCGTGATTTTTCCTTCCGCTCCTGATACCACATAGAGGCATGACAAAATTGACATTCCCAGACTCGATCTCCTATGTCAGAGTATTCTGCATTAATTGAGAAATGTAGATTACAAACTAATATACAACATTTATAATGGATTAAAACGTTTAGAAAGTAAGCATACGTTCCAGATGGGCATCCACGCACGGTTCATTATCGACTCCGTCGTAATCATCATCCGAATTTTCACCCAAGTTGTTATCATCTTCGGAGCTAGAGTTTGCCTCATCTGTTGCATGAGTTGCAGTGTTAGCATTTTGTGTAACAGCGTTTACACGTGCATTAGACATAGATGGCACGTCAGTGTTACGATCTTGAAGAACTGCTTCGTTAAAGTCTGCAAGTAGATTAGTGGTAGCATGAAGATTAAGCCTGGCCCTTTTTAGGGGTGCTCCACCTCGTAGATGCCTATTGGAAGGGGCTGTGTTAGTCAGTGTAGATCGGTTTTCGGGTAGAGGCCGTGGATTACATGAAGTTGGTGTCACATTGGTGGAAGGATTATCCTTTCCGCCCAACGGAATATTTTCTTTGTTTGGGTGATGTAGGCCATTCCTCCTGTTAGACAATATGATCCTCCTCCTCTTCCTTGCCATTGCATGAGCAGTGGAATACTGCAAGGATTGGCAATGAGTAGAAATAGGTGTTCCATTTGAGGGCAGGTTTCCACCCATGGAACAACTACCATGTGTAGAATAGGATTCGTGTTGGATGGAGGATGTCAAAGGATTTTGCATGGCAGAAGGTGTACGCGGGAGATTATGACGACGTGAGGCTCTCCGCTGAGCCAAAATAAATCTTCTCAGACGTCTGGCAATAGCAGCCTTCGCAAGTGGATTTGAAGTAGTTTGTTGGTCCATGGGTTGATCAATACGTTTGTCAGTTTTGTATTTGAAACAGAGTTTAGTGTAGAATGAGTTTGTAATTCTAAACTGTATTTACTATGACACCACGCTGCACTATCCTACATGACACTGCATTTTGGGTGCAAATGAATTACCAACAAAAAAGAGAGGGTAATTTGAATTTTTTCGTTTTCCCGCACAATGGGTAAGCAGATTTGAACTTAAACTTGTTGGTTTGAAAGTAATATTATTATAATGCCTATATGTGGCTGTCCATCCAATGGGATCATGTATGGCATGTAGAGTGATGGAAAAAGTTGGCAGCACAGATGATTGGACAGCTGAAAGAATGGAGGCTACTCACAGTACTACAAAAGGAAGGTTTGAAGAAAAAGTTTGCTGACACAAAGTTTTGCACGTGATGCTGGGCTGGCACATTATAAATTATTTACAATTCGGTACTTCACAAAGAAAACTGGAAATTGGGAAAACAGTAATCTAAAAAGGTTTAAAGTGAGATAAAAAGGTTTAGTTGTTAGACAGATTTTAGAAAAAAATGGTTTGGTTGTTGCACAGGTTTCAGGAAAAAGCTCTATTTGGAGGGTGAGTTGAGGTGGTGTGAGAGAGATAACAGTCTAATTTAAATTGATTCTCAAATTTTTATAGGAAAAAACATGTTGAAGTAAAATATAATAACTCATATATTTAAAACAATATTTTTGGAAGCTCATCTTCATACACCATTTTAGACTTTCATTGACTTCTTTTTACCATAATCTACAATATAGAGGGTAAATGGCATAAGCAATAGTAATATTGCACGAAACTGAAATATATATATGTAACATACATAGAAATTAACATACATAGAAATTCAACTGACATATTGTGTGAGCTTAACATACATAGAAATTAATATATATATTAAACTTAGATCAAAACATAAGTGCATAATCCTATCCAAGTAGGTCTCGCAAATAGCAGACAATACAAAACATATTTGTTCAAAACATATTAAATAGTACATGCCAATACATATTAAATAGTACATGCCAATACAAAAAGACTTTTTCGAAACATTGCTCTTCAACTATTTGTTCTTCTCCAACTTAATGATCTTTTTAAGTTTTGTCGATGAAAGTTCCCCATCGCACACGGTCGTCGATTCGCTTGAGCCATCATGGTTTTGCCTTTTTGCAGTGGGTGTTTGCGGATCGGGGTTATGCTTGGATGTTATTTCTAAATCCTGCAATCACTCAAAACAAAGAAACAATAAAAAACTATGCAAATCATTTTGCGAATCTTTTGAATTCATGAATTGCGTGTTAGATATCTGATACCGTAACAATGTCACAATCATCGGCAGCAGCAGTGTTAGCTTCATCGACGCTCTCTTTTATCTGCAAAACATTAACAAACATGCTCTTATCATAATCATTTAAAACAATAATACAGTAACTCATTAAATCGATACTGAAGCACAATATCTGTGGTCATCCGTTGACCTGAGGTGGAAGCTTTGTCGCAGAGGGTTCAGAACTGGTGTGGTTGGCCTAATAGAGAAAAATTCAATAAGTATTACAGGAGGATTATGTAAAAACAACAGAAGTTGAAGTTATGATCAAGTGTTACCTGTGTAGGCTGCCATTGCGCACCGAATTGTTTAACAAACGGCTTGTCAGCTACAAACATGATAACAGAGCAGCTGTCCCAACTGGGCTGCCATCTAACCCGTAAAGCCAAATCCAAGCCCGTCATGGCATCAAGCTTGAGGGGAAATTCCAAAGGATCTGTGATACCAGCCTGCTTGAAGAAAACGTTTTCGTTAAGGAGAATACAGCAACATAGTCGGAAAGATGAAGAAACCTTGTAATGTCTAACATGAACAACCTGTATCATTGTGTCCCGCATTTGGGCAGCAGAGACACCTAAGATCTGAGTGCATTCTCTGTCCCAAAAAATAAGCTTGCAAGACGTTTCAAGGTGGACCCCTTCAACTTCAATCTTATACCTGTGGTTGGATAAGAAATACATGGTAAAAAACCATAAAATCAGCAACTGTTTGTATCGTTCAAATAAAAAGCATATGAAAACATTCATACTTATAGATTTCTGTTTCAGTCAAATGGCGATTATCACATTCGTACGGAGGTTTATCACCGCGAGCCGATTTCGTGCATGCATGGCAACACCGGTAGTACCATCCATAGGAAGAAGCGATAATTTTTCGTGTCTTTGCAACCGTAGCACAGAAAGTGTCCTGCACCAAAACGAAAACATGGACCAATAAAAATCACATGGTTTGTCTTCCCGCTTAAAGTTACAACATATCACAATCAGTAAGCAAACCTCGCGCAGTTGTTTAATCCGACTCAATGGCAGAGCAACAGCCTTACTAAGCAACTTTTGAGTGTCACTCTGTCTAACGTTATCAGAACCCGAGCTGCGGGAGTATTGCTGAGAATGCGAGCTGAGCTGGCTTGAAACGGTACGCAATGATTCTTTTGAGAAACTGCATGTTCACCAACAGCTAATATAAGTAAAAAAACTTGACAAATAATGTTATGGGACACCATGACCGACATGGAAGTTACCTATTTAGGAATTCTTTAACTGAACACAAATCAGGATTGATCAGGAGTTTGGTAACATGGAATGTATTGGTAACCGATAGGGGGTATTGGCCTACATACAAAACGATGTGTGTTAACAGTGTGGCAAAAGGTTGTTGATAAAAAATTAACAGCAATACATTATACCCTGTTCTTTAACTTTTGCATAGAGAAGCAAAACCACAGTTGGTCCAGATGTCGAAGCATTTTCCTCGCTAAACTTGAAAAACTGCTTGGCATAGTCCTCCCAAAGGGTGCAGTTCATTGTGTTGTTGCTGGAAAAATGACAACATATATAGTTAGAAAGCGTAAATTAGAAATGTCAAAATAGCAGGAAAAAGTGGTTTATACGCACGCTGCATCCCTCAGTACGAAATTCACTTGCAGTTTTTTCCCACCACTCCCGGTTTGTTGATATCCAATAGCATCAACAACGCCGATAACATCTAAGGAGACAATGAAAACAGTAATCAAACGACAATGAACAACATCATAAAAGGGAAATTATAAACAACAGTGGGAGTAGACTTACCGATCAACATGTCCTTTTTAAAGTTGCCGGTGATAATATCAGGGAAACTGGTGAAGGTGCGTTGTATGGGGGGTATGTCGTGTTTGTCGACATCAGTCACAGAAGTTCCTCCAGTGAACTTCACCAAGAACTTGTGGGTGCTTGGTTTAAAAACCAAGTTATTTGGCTGCACTGCAAAGTTAGATACAGTGTATGTGTGGTTCACTTCAAACTTGTCATTGTAAGCGGCCATGCACGTCGTTGGAACAACTACGTGAATATCAGAACCCTGCCAAATACAGAAGACACAAAAAATCTTAAACACCAACTACGAAAGAACCAAAACATCTTAAACACATGCATCAAAAACAGTGATGCATTTGAAAACCAAGGCAAAAGCAGAAGCAGGACCGTGCGAGTTTAAATGATAGGTACAAACAAAAGGAGCCCCATTAGAAAGATATTGTTCAAAGCCCAAAAAGATCAGACATCAAACAACATTTTTAAGAACATAAAAAAACATATTAGGTTTACAGTAAGGAACGGAACGTTGGTTAAAGGAAAAATCATCAACACTTCCATCAAACCATAAGAACAGCAACACAACAAAAGACAAACCTAAAAGACTCTACACAAATGTTCAGTTACCTCTTTGTCTTGAAAGATCATTTCACAATGCTCCTTGTTGTTGGATACAACCTTCCATTTGTGGACAACTCTCACCGCCACCTTCCAAAGTTCTTTCGTGTCGTTGATGTCCACCACTTTCTCCATCGGTCGAGCCATCGTAAAAAAAGGAGAAAACACGGCAACAGGAGGGAGGTAGATGTAAGATGAAGATAGCAGAGAGAAATGAGGAGGGAGAGAGGGAGGAAAATGGAAGAAGAAGATATTGAGAAATGACAGAGTCAGATAGAAAAGAGATGGAAAAGAGTAAGCCGCGGTGATAAGACATGTTAAGTAAAGTAAACAGTGAATTTAGTTTTCCAATAAAGAAAATAGCTTCCAATAGGTTATTGGTCTGTCAGTAGTGCAAGAAAGAAAAAATGAGAAAAATAGAAGCAACAAAGGTGGTTGGGAAAGCATGTGAGGAGAGGAGGAAGAATGCAGATCAAAGAAGGTGGCCACGTGGAGGAGCAGCAAAGCAGAAGGGCAAATTGGTACTTTCCAGCACATCCAACTTTCTTATATTGTAGATGTTTTGATTTGCTCACTCTGACGTTGCATGGTGATTGAATTTTCTTGCACGGAATTTCGTGGCATGATGTGACTGAAATAAACGTAGATGACATTTTTGTATTCTCGGATTGGAATATGACTACAATTTAGTTTTTGAAAACAGTTTTCTCTTATTAAAAATCGAAAAATTAAAAATTTTTTTTAGAATGTTTTATAAAATTGTTTTCGAAAACTATTTTCAATTTAGTTGTTTTTATAAGATAAAAACTAGAGTAGCTAAAAGATGTTTTTCGTTTCAATTTTGTTTTTTCTTCAAAATTCCAATTTCTGAAACACATGGAAAACTAACCAAGTATTATTAATGGAAAAATTGTAATATTGTATTTGGCGGAGCCAGAAATTTTAGGGAGTTTGGACAAATATTTTACACCATGTTTTTTTTAAACTAATTTTACATCCTGTTTCTACTAATTTTGTCATTGATTTTGTCTAAAATTTTGTCCTTGATTTTGTCCAAAAATTTCACACCCTATTTTTACTAATTTGTCCTTAATTTTATTTAAAAATTACTAATTTTGTCCCTGATGCTGTCTAAAAATCGACTATTAAGTGAGGAGTATACAACGAAAGGAGGGGTTGAGCCCGGGCACGCGCCCGGGCTCGCTGGGCTGTAGATCTGCCCATGTATACTTGTGTTATAACAATCATCAATATAGAAGGATCCAGTATCATCCATATCATCAATATAGTCTCAATCAACATATCCAACAATTGAAGGATTACTCTATTCACGGTTAAATATGACCCCATAATTCAAAATACCCTTTAAGTATATGAAAATCCACTTGATTGCTTTTCGATGATATTTTCCTAATTTTGAGATAAACATACAAACTTGACTTACAATTTGTGTTAGTTTTGTGATTTGTTGATTGACAAAATTTTTGATAAAACATGTATCACAACATTGTGTTGAACAAAATGTCGTTGCATGTTGACTAGACATCGTAGTAGACTGGGTTTTACTTCTTGGAAGATTTGGTTTATTTAATGAGAGATTCTCTACTATTTTATCTCTCTACTATTTTATTTGACATATTATCGCAATATAAGAAGGATTATTTTTAGAACAACTGTTTCTTTCCAGCTGTGCACTTGTTTCATAAAATAGGATGTTGAGACATTTTAGGAAACATGTGATGTTTGTTCCTTATTTTAAGCAGAAGATTATGCAGAAGATTTCCAACTTCTGTTTTGGATATACGTTTCATTTGAATGAAAAGCTTGATGCTTATGGAAGACTATTTAAAAGAACAACTTAAACCTAATGTATCAACTAAGCCATGCGTATTGAAGAGTCTTTTAGGGTTTTAGTTTGTTCATTGTTTATTGTGAGCCACTCTATTATCACCTTGATATTAGATTTGGACTGAGTTTGAATTGTAATTTGTCAATCACTCATAAGATTTTAAGCAAGAGTGAATTATGTGTCTTGAAAATGTGTCTTCTATCATTTGTCTGTCATCGTTGTTTATCACATGTTGTGTGATTGAAGGGAAGTGAAAGGGGTCTCATATCTAGGAGTGTCTTAGATAAAAATAACACAGGTAGTGATTAGGTGAGAAGATTGTAAACCAGATGTTGTTTACTTAGGCTTCAAACTAATAATATTTTAGTGAATTTATTCCTTTGTTTGGATGCCTCAAGAGCAGGTGATGTTCCACTGAACTGGGTTAACAATCATCTGTGTTATTTACTTTCAGCAGTTTATCTTACTTGCATAACTATTCTTGTTGTTGTGACTGATCTAATATCAATGTCGTGACATCTAGTTTGACATCTAATATCGATGTACCAGAATTTCAACTTGTGCCATAAAACTGATAATAAAGGAGCATTGACAATGATAATTTCGTAAATAAAACACCAAATGGAGTAAGCATTTCTTCATTTAAAACTCCGAAGGGCGTTGTTACAAGGGGAGCTACCAAAGTTGAAAACACAAAATACAAAAGATAAGACCATGGAAAGGAAAAACCTAAAGATTGGATAGAGTGGACATAAATGGTCCGCCCTCTTCTTGAACTAGTCACTCATTGTTGATAGAAGAAGCCTTCGGAGAAGGGATTTTCTCTTACTCGTTACAGGGGGACCATTTTTGAGTAGGGGGACAGTCTCTTGACCGGGAACGTCTTCCTCATCCACAAGTTGACATCTTTTATGATTTTTAACAAGTCCATCTTGCTTAGGTCTAGGTCAGGATATAAGGATGTCATCTACGTCTTCTCCATCTCAAAGAACATATTAGTAGCCTCGACCACCTTATTCTTGCAAACAAATAGAACTCCCTCTAGTTTCTTCTCGAGGAGAACCTCCTCCTTGAGAGAATCAATTTTGAAGCTTTGAGCTCCATTTTTATTTGGGCGAGATCTTCGCCAAGCTTCCAAGTGTCTTCATCTTTCTTTTTTCGAGTTTCCTTCGGAGAACGTTGTGTCAATAATTCTTGGCTTGATGCCTTTCTCATTATTATTTCTCGTATATATAGAGGTTACAAGGATATATCGGTAATTACACTAAATAATTATATTTAATGAGAACAATCAATTTCTGATTTGTTTCCCTTATTCTAGGAACAAACCCTTATTCTAGGAATAAACTAATTTTTATTCACACCCCCTCAAATTGATGCTGCTTGTCAATGAGCATCAATTTGCTAACAAGAAACTGATGACATGGACGCCGAACAACCTTGGTAAGAATATCTGCAATCTGCAACTTAGTACTGACATCAGGAAGTGATTTTATTCGGCCAGCATAAGCGTCATAGATTGAGTGATAATCAACTTCAATATGTTTGGTGTGTTCATGAAAAACAAGATTCACAATAATTTGGATGGTACTTCTATTGTCAGCATAAAGTTAGGTTGGCGCTAAATGAGGAAATCCAAGTTCAGCCAAAAGACCATGAAGCCAAACTATTTCAAAACAAGCAGCAGACATGG
The DNA here is from genome assembly GCF_029867415.1 of Vicia villosa. Lineage (NCBI taxonomy): Eukaryota > Viridiplantae > Streptophyta > Magnoliopsida > Fabales > Fabaceae > Vicia > Vicia villosa. The sequence goes on along the minus strand of NC_081184.1, from coordinate 126,216,948 downwards.
CACGATACTCAGATTCAATAGAAGATTTAGAGACTCTCGTCTGTTTCTTACTTTTCTATGAGATCAATGAAAAGCCAATAAACATGCACCAACCAGTGACATATCAATGAGTATCAGGACACCCTGCCCTATCAGAATCACTATAAGCACTCAATTTAGGAGCAACTTTAGTAGAAAAGAATAAACCACGATTATAGCTTCCCTTCAAGTAACGAATTATACGGCAAACAACTGCCAAGTGAAAATGGCGAGGAGAGTGCACGATTTGACTTACTTGTTGAACAACAAATGATATGTCAGGGGTAGTAATAGTCAAGTAATTAAGGCTACCCACGAGTTGACGATACAAGAAGGGATCATGCAATAGATCACCATCATCACAATGATATTTAACATTAACCTCAAGAGGAGTATATACTGGATTAGCCGATTGGAGACCAACCATAGAAATTAAATCTGTGGCATACTTGTTTTGATAGAGGAATATACCCTTGGATGTAGAGTAAACCTCAAGACCAAGAAAATAATGAAAATGACCAAGATCTTTCATATGAAACGATGCTTGTAACTACTGTTTAAGGCTTTGAATCGAAGCATTATCAGAACCAATAATAATCATATCATCAACATACAGAAGAAGTAGGACAATTCCAGTAGACGTTCGATGAATAAATAGAGAAGAATCATATTGAATATGAGTAAAGGAGAATCCAAGTAGAGTGGAGCATAATTTTTCATACCATGCTCTAGGTACTTGTTTCAAACCGTATAAGGAACGTTTGAGCTTGCACACACCCTTACATGACGAGAATAAGCCTTGAGGAGGAGTTATATAGATATCTTCTGTCAAGCCACCATGAAGAAAGGTATTTTTCACATCCATTTGATGAAGATACCGTCCATTAGAAGCGGCTATAGAGAGTACCGTTTGAACATATGTCATTTTGGCAACCGGTGCAAATGTCTCATCATAATCAATTCCATATTCCTGCTTATTTCCTATGGAAATCAATCGAGCCTTGAAACGGTTGAGAGACCCATGAGAATTCAGTTTCATAGAATACACCTATTTGCAACCTATGGGTTTTATATCATGGGGACAAGGGATAATATCCCATGTAAATTTCTCTTGAAGGGCCCGAAGTTCCTCATTCATTGCTTTTATCCAACGCAAGTCTTTAACAGCCTGTGTATAACAAGTAGGAATAAATATGCTAGAAAGTGAGGCAGTCAGAGAAGTATGTGAGGAATCATACATGTCTGGTGAATATCTATCTGGTGCTTTAGATATTCAACCAAAACGTCGTGGTTCAACCGGTTCAGGATATGGTGGTGGGTTAGGAGCACTGGGAATCTGTTTTCTATGTTGTCGGGCATATGTCATTTCTGGTTTGTAACGTTCTTTAGATTGAGGCATAATAGAAAAATTAGGAAGAATAGCAATATCATTTGTGGCAGGAGAAAGAGAATGAACATATATTGATCATAAAAAAATGTAACATTCTGAGAAACTCGAAAACGGTAATTAGAAACATCATAACACACAAAACCTTTATGAGAGTTGATAAATGAATATTGAATAGATTGTGCTCCAAGCTTATTTCATTAAAACAGAGGTAAGTGAACAAAACACGCACATCCAAAAGTATGTAAATCACTATAATTAGGCTTAATTTTAAAAAGGCGAAAGAAGGGAGAATCAAAATCAATCACCGTAGAAGGAAGACGATTGATCAAGAATACAGTTGTGGAAAGAGCCTCTATCAAAAATTGGGATGGCACAAAAGCTTGAATAAGTAAGGTGCGCGTTACATCAAGCAAATGACGATTCTTTCGCTCTGCCATCCCGTTTTGTTGGGGGGGGGGGGGGTATCGGGACAAGACCGTTGAGACAAAATCCCTTTTTTTTGTAGGTATCCCTGAAATTCATGAGACATATACTCACCTTCCGAGTCAGATCAAAATTTTTTAACACTTGCTTGAAATTGATTTTCAACATATGTCAAAAACTTCTGAAACATAGAAAACACTTCAGACTTAGATCTGAGAAAATATATCCAAGTAAAGCGACTATAATCAACAATAAGTGTGACAAAATATTTATAGTGAGCATGAGATGCTGCAAGAGACATTCCCCACACATCACTATGAATCATCTCAAAACAAGTAAAAACACGATGAGCACCTGACGGAAAAGAAGTGTTTTACTTTTGGCCAATTTGCAAACGAAACATAAAATAGAAGTAGCACAATCATGTTTATTTCCCAACAAACCAATTTTAAATAAATGAGACAAAACAGTGGAATTTGGATGGCCCAATTTTCTATGCCAATCCTCATAAGAGTTCAATGCAGTATTATACGCAAAAGATAAATGACTAGAACTAAACTAGAGCAGAAACAATCTTCCCACTTTAAGCCCATTCGCGATCACCTTCCCCGTCACCTGCTCCTGCACAAGACAACTAGCACGAGAAAAATTAATATTACAATTGTTATCCATCAATTGACCAACCGACAATACGTTGGAAGCAAGTCTGGGTGATACAAGCATGTCACGAAAGTTGGAGTTTAGGTTACCAACATTATTGATAGAAAGTTTATTACCATCATCAATTTGAATTTGTTGATTACCATTATAGGAATGTAAATTTTGCAAGTATTCAGAGGAACCCGTCATGTGATTGGATGCACTAGAATCAAGAAACCATGGTTAAGAAGCATTAAAAGACTTACCCTAAATTGCCAAGGCTGAAAGAGCAGAAAGTACCATTTGTTGAATCATTTCAGGTTGTAGAACACCACCACTAGATGCACCAGTACTGAGAGGACCAACTGCAGAGTTGATAGTGGCATGAAATGCTTGAGCTGGACGTTGTGCTGATCGGGGAGGACGTGTGGGAAAATCAGAGATGATATGACTCTGTTGTTTGCAATAGTTGCAAAACTTCTTACTGCAGCTGCGGGCAACATGTCCAAATCGTTTGCAAGAAAAACATTGGACTTGTCGCATATCACGACCCTTTCCTGTACTTTGAGCAACATATACAATTGCCACAGGTTCGAAACTGACACCATCACGAGACATAGTTCCTTGAGTAAGTAGACGTTGTTCCTCCCTTAGAAGTTCACCGACACAATTATCTAAAGAAGGAGCAGGACTCCTATTGAGCAAAGCACCTCTGACAACCTCAAATTCTGGACGGAGTCTCATGAGAAATTGATATCGCCTACTGGTGTTGTAGACCTCTTGAACAACCGCGAGAGAGGTTTTGGGAACATTAGCATGTATAATAGCAGAATGTTCTGTCCAGAGATTCAAAAAACTAGAATAGTATTCTTGAATAGACAAATCACCTTGTTTATATTTGGCTATGTCTAGCTTCAACTGAAAAACGTTTTGCTGAATTGTACTGGTTATAAATGCGCTTAAGATAATTCCATATTTCTCGAGCAGTTAAAAATGAGCGCAAATTATTTATCATCTGAGGATCAATACTGTTGAGAATCCAAGTGATGATTTGAGCATCTTGAGTTTTCCATGCATCTAAAGTAGTTTTATCTATCAGAGCCTTAGAAACATCATCTAAGTGACTCTATAATCCCTTTCCTTTAACATAAATCTTGAACTGAAATTCCCATGCAGAATAATTTCTGCCGGTAAAGAGAACACAAAAATTATCCCTTTCTTTTTCGGAAGCCATATGAATTTTTATGTAACAAAATTCAACCTCACTAATTAATAAATTATTATAATAATAACAATCCACCTTCAGCAACAACAACCAAACCAAGGTACCCAAGAAATATCCACGAACAATGCACTTTACAATCTACAAACAGTGCAATAACAACCAAACCAAGAGAACCAAGATTATTCAAGATAACACACGAACGATACAATCCACAAGCCACAAACAGTGCAACCACGATTTGGAAGGAGAAGATAATCACTATCCAGAATCTCAAGCCAAGAACATCCAAGAACAAAAAAAAAAATTCAAAATTGCAACCGAGAAAACAAACCAAACACGACACAGAATCACGATTCGTGAAGGAATCGCAAAACAAACTGAATCCCTAACCCCTGAATCAGAATGGCATCTGCACAAAATAAATTCCGCGGTGATCGATCTTGACCAAACACAATGAACAACAAAACTGGAGCGATCAGAAGAAAAAAACGACCAGAACAAAAAAATCACAGGTTTGATCGACGAGGCTGATACCATGTCAATAATTCTTGGCTTGATGCCTTTCTCATTATTATTTCTCGTATATGTAGAGGTTACAAGGATATACCAGTAATTACACTAAATAATTACATTTAATGAGAACAAATCAATTTCTGGTTTGTTTCCCTTATTCTAGAAACAAACTCTTATTCTACGAACAAACTAATTCTTGTTCACACGTGTGCCTCATCACACTCGCACTTCTTAAAAGTGAATTTTAGGGATTCTTGTATCTTACAAAATCCTAATTTTAAAGGGAGATTTTCTCAACGAAATATAACTTAAATCTATAAATATATTAATAGAAATATACATATGTACTTTAATGTTTAAATAACACAATTATATATATTTTGTGCATGTGTATATTTAATTTTGTCAAAATACAAATTTACATGTATATGCTTCCATACGTGTTCAAGTAAAAAATACAAGCTTGAGATTCAATATTACATAACTAGTCAGAGACCCGTGCTGTCGCACGGGTGCATTATTTATGATGTAATATTTTATGAACGATGCGAAAAATGTGAAGTAAAGAAGTTTGACCAAATTACATATATAAAATGGAAATTAATAATTAAAAAAATTTACTAATCAAATATTAGTAGTATGAAAATTAAGTTCTAAGTTAAAATAATAATACAAATATAGGTTTAAGATAGGACAATAACACAATAGCAAAATTGGGGCCAAATATTGAATTGTCCAAAAAATCCTGCAAGGCTTACAATTAAAAATATATATCGTGTTGATAGTGTCCCGTAATAAAAATAAAAATTTTGACATTTAAAAATAAGAATTTTGTGTTTCAAATACAAACAATTGTTAATTAAAATAAAGTAGATATTTTGATGATAATGCTCCGTGAAAAAAATTAACATTTAAAAATAAGAGTTTTGTGTCTCAAATAAAAACAATTGTTAATTAAAATAAAAAAATTATTTTGTTGACAGTGACCCGACAATAAAATATAGTCATGATTGGCCATCACGATTTTCCTAAGTTGGTCTCTTCACAACCTTGTTGTGGTTTTCAAACATTAGCCTATAGTTCTTATGCACGGAGTAGATTGATAGGAACACAAAAAAGAAGACTGCTAATGGTACCTTTTATCCGGTAAAATAAGCAAAAGAGACACTATTATATCGATTATTCTGAGCATTGGAAAAGTCTCTGTTCTGAAGCAGGAAAGAATACTAATTAACCATACATACATCTAGTTTCCAATGAAAATATTTAATGAATTGTTTCCGAAGCTAAGACCGAATCCATCCGAAGCTATTACTTTTACCAAAACTGTTGCATAAATTAACTCTTTGTGATGATGACATTGTGATCCTTCTCCCTTACTTTTATAAATATTATTTAATGAATTATTTGACTTTACATTTGGATGTCAATTAGTTCAAAATACTACTTTTATTCACTAATATCCACCGTACACACTAAACATAACTCTCTTTTATCCAATTTTTTAACTTAATTGTTCTCCTTCCTTTATATTTTAAAACTCTTCTGCATCTTCATATACAACATAATCCTTACCACTAATTCTTCAAATATGCATGTAACAAATTCAAGAAAACTATGAATTTAAAATCATTCTTCTTCTATTTTAATGTCTCAGACACTTATGCATACTTATAAATGTCTCTTCATCCAAACCAACTCAACACCTTTGTCCGAATCTATGCTGCACAATCTCACACTTGGATGTACAAAGGGAATTGTTTTGTGCTTTTCTTCTTTTGCAACTCGAGGCTACCGACCCGCCAAAACCTAAAAGAAGGCTTGTGATAAAAGATTCAGAAATATCAAATGTGATTCTGTATCCAGATGTGTAAATGGTTGCATATTTATTAGCATGAATTTCTGAGTCCATAATGGTGTTAACAATGTTTTATCAGGTTTATAATATGAGTTTGTTTATCCTAAGATCAAGGTAGCATAACCAAGATGTGGTTGATAACTTGGAAGCAATCTTTGATTCTGTACATTTGATACTACAGCCTTCTAATCAGCATGTGGATTTGCTAGAGAAGACTCTAAAATTCAACCTGAAAACTTAGAATAAACCTAATCAATATATGCAACAGCTACATAACTTTTAAAATGCAGATGCAAAATCTCAATCTCAATTAAAAATCAAATTCAAAATGCAAAATTATAATGTCAATTCTCCAATATCAGTTCCATGGTGCTAAGGGTGAGGGTGATATAGAAATCAGATCCATGTATAAACTACATAATCTACAAAAAATTATATATCAAAAGCATCAATATGAAACTCTCCTGTGCAAAGACTAAGCCAATATAAAAACTTTGCATTATTATATTGTTCTTAAAATTTTACATCTGATACTTTATATATTCACTATGAATGTCTGATTTTGCACTCCCTCTCCCTTGATTCTGCATTGGTGAAACCACTACTGACAAGCTAATTTCACATCTTTTTTGTTGAAAAATATTGTCCAATATTATTTAGAATTCACAGCATCCATATCTAAAATATTAATCAATATTCAAGCTTTAGCTATTACAATAATGATGCATTCAGTGCTTATCAATGTTATGATTTATAGCTAGTGTGAAGTAGTTTAGTCATATATGATTCTGTTTTGAATCAATTTAGTCAAAATCTTGCCCAAATGTTAAGACTGAAGCTAAAAGATAATGAAGTAAATTATAGAAGAATTTCAGCAAATTTCAACAGATTACAGCTCAACAAATTACCTTCAGATACCTTCACTTGAGCAACAAATGAAATAGATATGGGCAGCCAGATCAATTGAAGATATGGGCAGCCACTTATAAGTGTTAATTCTGCAGTAAGAAAATGAAGTCAATATTAGATATATTAAATTAGCAACCAAACTTATAAAAGCATTACCTCAAATATTAATCAGTTCAAAATAATCAAATTACTTAAATTATTGTACCACATGTTCTTCATATATACATTGAAAAGCTTATGTTCGTTTGATTGAAATCCAAAAACTGAAATAAACTACTCTGTGTCTAAAATTACCTGAAAATCATCTCTAGCTCACCAATGCAATCAAAAATATTGTGTATTAGTTGTCCAAGTACCATAGTAAGGTCATTGCTAAATGGTTCAAAAGTCACAAAACATTAAGTTCCAACTATGAACAGAGTGAGAAATAGTGAAAGAGAGATTGAAATGAAATATGAGTTTCTAAGATACCATATAATCGGAGACGAAAACACATAAATTCATCTCAACAGTCACTCACCATATGCGTATCTGTGGAAAACACATAAATTCATCTCTTAAACGTTATAAAACAATACAACTTCACAAAATTAATTTTGTATTTTGATGAAATAAATTTAGGTTAAAATATGAATGCATACCCGTAATATTTTCCTGAAGCCATTTGGAATTCTTCAGGCTATAAACGCCTCGAGTCATAATGCAACAAAGCCGCCATAGCTCCAGCAAATAACAACACCAAAGCTAGTTTGGATGTAGCAAAACAGCAAAGATCCGATAATGAATCCAGTCCCGACTATTAGTATATAAATTTCCACCACCAAGATCTATCTGATAAAAAGAAACACTGAATATTTAATAAGATTAGACTCAGATCCATGAAAAATGTCATTTCGGCAGCAAACATTGTCATTTCGGCAGATTCCAACACCCTTAACTACAATCCCTTACACTGAAAAGAAATATAGTTAATTGCAAAAGAGAACTTATGCATACCTGTTCACCCAAAAACTGACTTTCCACAAAGTCTGCCATCTGCTGTTCACCCTAAACCCACCATTCTTTGAGGCAACCTGTTGTAAAAATATACATAAATTCAAAATGTCAAATATCACTAATAAGCAATCAATAACTTCAAATATTTAAATACTAAATACTTCGATACAAATCTGGAAGGCAACCGTTTTTTTCCAATCGAACTCCGCCATAAGATCCACGCCTTGCTGTTGTAACTTTGTTGCAGTCCCAGGTAGTTCGTGTCAAAATCATCGAAAAGCATTATACAAAAATCAAAATAAAAAAACTAAAAAATACATATCCTATGCAAAATATTGGAATTAATCCAATACATATCACTGGTCTTTAAAACCAAGAACAACAACACAAATAAACAACTGCAAGAATCATGATTTACGAATCTGAATGAATGAGTGAATGAGTCCAAATTTTACTTACTTGGTTGTAATGTAGATAGTGTCACGTGATTCCCGAGAAAGATTGGCGAGGGCTATGTCGATGCCGGTTGGACGTGCATCAGATCTTCACCGTTCTCTGTCGATTGCTGGATCTTTGATTATCGATCATAATCCAAATGCCATTTGTTGTTATCTTTTTCGGTTCTTTCTTTGCTTGAACTTTGGTGACTCGGCGGCGGCATATTAGGGTTTCATAAAATTTCATAAAAAGAGGTAAGTGGAAGAGAAGACGAGAGAGAGAGAAGGAAAGTGAGGAAGAAGAATAGAGAGGGATGGTTTTGAACGAAAGTGGCCAATGACAAAGTGACAGGTGTTGGTTTATTTGACATAATGCACCACTTGTCATGTTTTTATTAGTCCAAATTAAAAGTGTTTGGTTAATTTGTTAATTACGTAAATGTCCAAGTTGTAGTGTAGAATTTTTTTAGTGAAAGGGCAAAAAAGGAAGATTGATCAATTGTTTAGTATTAGCTTTATTAGCTTTATAGTTGATTGGACAGATTAAGCAGTTGGATAAGAAGAATCCATTGCAATGCCACACAAGCCTTCCTTAGCAGCTATACCTCTTTGCATCCTTATGTATCCTTTCTCACCCCACACTGTTCCCCATGAATTCTTAACCAACCAATAATCACTTCCATTTGCACTTCCATACCCAACTGCTGTAACACCATGATCTAACTCAGTTCCACATTCTCCTGTATATATTCCATGCGAATAAAACATGAAACTTGAATCACTCGCATCAATAGAAACTGATATTGGTTGATTAGCCACAGCCTTGAGAAGTGCATCCTCACTATTGACCGGAACTTTCTCGTATCCTTTAATCTTTGCAACAGGAACAATTGTTGCAGTGTTACAACTGCCATCTGCTGCTTTATAAGGATAATTAGACTCACTTGTGATTCCACCATTTTTGATGATAAACTCAAAACCATCTTCCATTAGTCCTCCTTCACATCCTTGGTCTTCTCCCTTTGTGTCACAATCAACTAGCTCTTGTTCTGAGAGAGATACTAATTTGCCTGTTGTTATTTGGTTGATACCTTCTGTTGCAGCAATAGTTGAGAATGCCCAGCAGCTCCCTTGATTCATTTTCAAAACAAACATTAATTATTTGAATCAAATAAAATCATAATAAAGTATTAGTAAAATATTGTTCATTGTGTATCTTATACTTACCACATTGACCTTGGTCCTTGATTGGAGTAACAGCTCCTTTTACCCTCCAATCTACGGATGCTGGAATAGAAGTCACATCTGCATACTTAAATGATGTTGAAGTTAACTCAGTAGCACTAGACTTCTTTTTGTAACCATTACGGGAAGCCTTAAATTCCTCAAGGGTCAAATCAGCTAGGTGATTGACGCTTAGTTTGTAAGGTTTGTTGTTGGCAGCATTGAATGATTCAATGAATTCAACATTGTCCTTGAATATCATGAAACGGTTGTCTTTCTCAGCATCATCTTTATATACTTTGCCATATTCTGTCATCCATTGCTCGTGTCTTTCTACTAAGGATGATGATGATTGTTGCAGCTTTCGGGACATTACATTGGTGATAGTGAGAGCAAGGATGAGGAACAGAACACACATGTATTGCTTTTGATTGTTAGAAATCATTTTTTGTTATCCAAGAAAGCCTTTCTACTAAGGATGATGATGATGTTGATTGTTGAGGTGTGTATGTGTTTGTGTTGGAGAAAGAAATGTAAATTGGTATGAATTGAAGGAAATGATATTGGTGGTTTATATAAAGATCAAAAACTTTATACTGTTAGAGCATCTTCAATGGTACAACTTACATTTGAGTTCTTTATGGGACCCACTAAGCCACATCATATTAAAAGAATTTATTTAATTTTAACTTTAATAAAAATTTGATATGGGTCCCACAACTTTACCTCATAACTTGATTTGATTGGGTACTAGAATGTTTTAATTGTTGCATTGCAATGCAACTCTATTATGACATGGCAAATTTTTTAAATATTTAATTATTAAATTAATGGTACATGTGGAGAACCCAATAGAAGAAACTACCATTGGAGATGGTCTTATGAATGTGCATGCTTGCTTTCTTATTCAAGATTCCTGCTTCGGCATATTGCATTTTATTTTATTTTATATATTATATTTAGCTTAGCTTGTGTTTTGTCTAAAGTTTACAAAACAGAATACGGAACAACGTTAAATTATGGGCTGTAATGAATTAAGAAGGGGAAATTTCTTTCTAGACCCCTTATAGAGAGAACCTCTAACGAAAATTCCATAATATCTCTACTTCGAAGATGCATCTCCGAAGTTTTTTTTTATTTTAATTTTTTTAGAATTCGGATATGTATCTTCGAAAATATCAATTGGGGGGGGGGGGGGTTGATTTCGGAAATGCATCTCCGAAATATGCAGAAACCTATTTTTTTTGTTTGTTTCGGGTTTACAATATTTAGTCCCGTATTCTATTTTAAACGACAATAACAACAATGTTTAATATGTAAACAGTGCTTCATATAAATTAAATATAACACGCAAATTGGAATACAATACTATATATATATATATTGTATGGAGATGTCAAAATAATAAAACCCGAATACAAAAAAGTCAAGGCTAAAACATAAATAGGCAATAGCTACTGGGTATGCCTAATCCTAACGCCTTGGGACCTTCTCTGCCTGGTATATGCCGCCGCACCACCCGCGTCACCGACCATCCTCTCCACGTCTGCAACCGCCTCTGGACCGCCATGCGCGATGATACCTCTGTAACACCCGTATATTTTAATTTTTAATTTAATTGGAAATTGAATTAATGATTAGAATTATTTTGGTTTTATGAAAATAAGTTGGAAAAGAATGGTTTATGGGTGTGATGTTAGTAAGAAGGAGGTGTTAAGTTAGTAAAGTCCTTTACTAATTAAAATGTTATTTTTAGAAAAAAATTGGAAAAAGAGGATAGAACGTAAAAAGAAGAACTGAGGATTTGGGAACTCGAAGAACGTGAAAGAGGAACAGTAGAGGGAGAGACCAATCAAGAACTTTTGGCTAAGGTAAGGGGGACTCTCCGGTTAGCATCTCTTATCGTATTTTTGGATGATAATAATGATTAGAGATATTATTTAGGTCAATTGGATTGTATGTTAGGTTGGGGTTGAGGATGAATTTGAATAGATTATATGATTGATGATTATCTATACTGAATCCTGTGCATAATTGTGTGTCAATTGATGTTATGGTATGAATATGGTGATTGTTTGATGTTTGTTGTGTTCATCCATGAAACTGAATCTATGAATGCAAATCCCTAACTAATTGAGTAGAAATTCGGATTGTAATGAGTAAAATTGATATAGGGTGATAGACTTTTGAAGATAGATGAATCATGTATGTTAAAGAGTGCAGAATTTCTGTTTTAGATCCAAAATCGCAGGCTGTAATGGTGTAAAACGCGAGGAAGACGAACTGGTACGAGTTGCAGGTTTTTGGAAGTCTCTGGCCATTTGCGTATTGTACGCGTATGGTACGCGTATGAGGGGCTTCCCAGGGGCCGTACCGTATGGTACACGCCCTGTTCCGTTTGAAATACGCCCTTCTGCCCGTACGCGTATGATGAAGATGTGATATGCGTATGGCCCTGTGATACGCGTATGGCGTGTGTTTGTGTGGAAACCAGCCTCTGCTGATATGCGTATGGTACGCGTATGACCAGCGTGAGTGCAGAATTTTGTTGTTTTGTGATTTTTGAATGTTTGACGATGCGTAACTTTTAAACCGTTGACCTGTTTTGAGTGCTGTTTTGAATATGATGAACCTGATGAAATAAACTTTGTGTTGATTGATGATATGATTGTATTGAAATGATGTTAATATATAAACATGCTTTAATGATGATGATGATGATGGTTTGAGTATTAGATGATGTTACTCATGGACTTGACGATGATATAAGTATGTTTCATATATGTTTTCATTCATTCATAATCATTTGTTGAGGGCTGTATCCATGATGATGTGTTGGATCAGTGAAGGACATAATTCCCATTGTGTGGAATTTGTGTTGGCAGGGCCGTATCTTGACGATGTTGGATCGGTCGGTGGGTTATTCCAATTGATGATGTTTGGTGCCACATGCATAGTGTCAGTTCATTCATATGCATGATTTTCATAACATGATTGAATGTGTTTCAGTGTTATGAATTGATGATGTGTTGGTTCTGTGTTGTTGAATTTGTCTGAATATAATACAATTGGGTGAATAATATAACTATGATGTGTTATTATTTATGATGCAATAATATTTGTTAATTGCGATGAGACTCACCCTTACATGTTGTTATTTTTAGATTGAGGATAACGGCTTTTCGACTTGGTGAGGATTAGCTTATGAGTCAGCGCGTTTAGTTTAGTGTCAGGTGTCATGCTCTGATATTGTAACACCGGGGAACGCGATGTTTTGAGTTTATGTTCATGACTCTATTTGTTTTATTTTGAGTTTTGTGGGATATAGTTTTCAAAGATGTTGAACTTATCCGTATGACTGATTTTCCGCTGTGTTAACATGAGTTATTATGTCTTATGATGAATTTCCTCAGTGAATGCATGACAATGACATATGATGTTTGTTTTTAAATTTGAATTGTGGCACCCTTGTTCCATGTACTTTGATATATTTATTTAATTGCCGCGGAGTTTAGAAGGGTGTTACAACCTCGGTCCAATGCTTCCCTCCCAAGCATCTCTATCCGTTGGCATATCGGTAGGAGATCAGTGGCATGTTCATCTCGAGTATCCCTGGTCTTCCTCCTTCTCCCCGTGCGGAGGCTCAACATCAGGTATCACCTCCTCTTCCTCCCCGTGCGGAGGCTCAACATCAGGTATCACCTCCTCCTACTCTTCCCCGTGCTTGCGCTCGACATCAAGTATCACCTCCTGATGGGAAGGAGACACCCGAGCCAGTCTACTCCTCGATCCAGATGAGGAACCAGGCTCATCCATCTGGACGGGTACTCGTACTCGACCCCGTCCCTGTGTCACTGCCAGCTGTGACGCCCGCTCGCATCTGACGTTGTCTGGGTCCTCTGCCTTGTCTAAGTCGTGCGAGTTGCCTGCCATATTCCTGAACAAAATTGAAATCCATAAGAATGTGAAACAATCAAGAAAATAAAAAAAACTTTCTGGGTTAATTTCGGAAGTACATTTCCGAAAGGGTTAATACCTATTTTCACCCCTATCATATGGGGTTGGTTCGAAAAATCTCCCTGTCAAAAAAAAAGTTGCAAGAATTTCTCTAACATTTGAAGATTCTCTCGTTTTAAACCTTGTAAAATTTTTAGTTTTGAAACCAACCTTGCCACTTGAAGGACTCTATCATTTTGAACCCTGTAATTTTTTTTTTTTACTAAAACCAACCTTTCCCGTTATATTCCAGAGGGTTTAAAATGACATAATCTACAAGATTATTAGGTTCAAAATGACCGAATCTTCAAATGGCAAGGTTGGTTTTAAAAACAAATATTTTACAAGGTTTAAAATGAGAGAATCTTCAAATGTTGGCGGAATTCTTGCAACTTTTTTTTTCGCAGGGGGATTATTCAAACCAACCCCATATGGCAGGGGTGAAAATATGTATTAACACTTTCCGAAATTGGTCAATGAGGTGTTTTCGGAAATGCACTTCCGAAACCCCCCTGCGGACACCATTTTTGCAGAACTTCCAATCCTTGCCCAAAGTTCTTCAAAAATAAATTTTTACTACCTAAACAACCTCAGTGACATAATAACTAAACCTATAGCATTTCAATAATTTCTAACAACCCTACTATGCATTTCAATCCTATAGTTGAAGGATGTAAAACTTACAAATTGGAAGCATTGAGAGTTAGCCTTTGAGTGGTCTTTGAAGGTTGTAAAACAACTTTGGAGAGTGAAGTTCGTGTAGTAGGAACTAGAAATGGAAAGACTTTTGAAAGTTTTTGAGTTTTAGGGTAAAATGGAAATAGGGGGAGACTGTTTTGTTTAAACAGCAAAACACGCATTTTTTCCGGAAATGCATCTCCGAAATGTTGTTTTCGAAAATGCATTTCTGAAATAGTTTTTTTTTAACTTAAAAAAAGGTGATTTCGAAGATACATCTCCGAAGTCACTCTTTTTTTTAACTTCAGAGATGCATTCCCAAAATAAAGGGGCATTGTGGGAATTTCACCGCGGGTGACCAAGAAAGATAGGAAGTCTATAAAGAAATTTCCTTAAGGAGGGTTCTTCTTGATTAGAATTTTATCCATAAATGATGGGCTTAACATTGCATGGGGTTTGAACTAGAGCTGGGCATCGGTTCGGGCCAGTTCGATTTCGGGTCCAAAATCCAATTCCGTTCTTAATTTCGGGTGAAAAACACAGATCCAACTTCTGACCGGTTCATTTTCGGTTTTTTCCGGTTCGATTTAAACCGGATTTGGTTAGTAAAATCAATTTTTTTCTGGAAAGTTGGTCAATTAGAAAAATTGAGCCCAGTTTGAAAATCACAATTTTTTTTTATATTTTTGTTGAATTTCTAACTAGACCTTATGGATCTCTCACGCACCTGCAAATTGGCAAAATTGCCCTTCTGCTTCTGTAGATATACCTCCGAAAACAACTTTTTTTTTTTATAAAAAAAATTGGTTTTTTCGTAGATGCATATATGAATGCGTTAAAATATTAGTTTCCCAATTAATTGGAAAAATCCCAAATTAATTAAGTTCATGAAATCTTCTGTATCTACATCTACGAAAGGGTTTGAAAATAGAGTGTTCCGTAGATGTACCTACAAAACATTTTGTTATATTTTCAAATAAACTACATTTCACTCCTATACTCCAATTTTTTAAACACAAATGGAACATCAAATTATAGTAAATCAAAGTAATTGGAAAACCTCAATTGCACTATTTTGATTTATTATAATTTGATGTTCTATTTTTGTTATAAAATTGAGTTTTGGAGTGAAATGTAATTGATTTAAAATATAATTGAATATTCCGTAGGTACATCTACGGAATGCTCTATTTTCAAACCCTTCCGTGGATGTAGATACAGAAGATTTCACGAACTTGAGATTTTCTCAATTAATTGAGAAAATACCAAATTTCACTATGTTTAAACGCATCCGTAGATGCATCTACGAAAAAAAACTAATTTTTTTAAAAAAATAATTTCGGAGGTACATCTACTAAAACAGGGTCATAAATAGAATTTCGTCAGGCGGCTAAGAGATTCATGGGGTGTATTTAAAAATCCTCTTTTTGTTTGAGTCTGTTTGACCAAAAAAGCCCATAACACTATTTTTTGTTATTGGCACATAAATATTTCATCCCAAAAATACAACGAGCTTTTTCTTTTATTTATAAAAATTGTGAGTAACTAGTTTATTTTAAAGAATTAAATTATTCAAAGAAATTTAATCCTTTAAAATTAAACTTACATTTTTTACTAAATTATCTAAGGGGTGGCAATTGAAACTATTAAATCAAAATTCATCCAATCTATTAACTAAAATATCCATCCAATCTATCCACCACATACAAAATAAATTAATGGATTGGATTAAATCTATTCATTTATATACATGGATGAATTCAATCCATCCAACACATTTTGATGATTCAATGAGTTATTTTCTTTTATATTTTAAATCTATTAAATTATTTTTTAAAAAACTAATAAAAATAGTTAAAAAAAACCGATCTTTTTTCCAAAATACAAAAAAAAAAAGAGTTTTTTTGAAATATCTAAGGGTGACAATTGAATCAATTAAATCAAAATCCATCATATCTATCCACCACATACAAAATAAATTAATGGATTGGATTAAATTCATCTATTTATATACATCGATGGATTGAATCCATCTAACACATTTTGATGATCCAATAGATTATTTTCTTTTATATTTTAAATCTATTAAATTGTTTTTTTTAAAAAATAATAAAAATAGTTTTAAAAAAACACATTTTTTTCGAAAATACAAAAAAATGAGTTTTTTGAAAAAATGAAAAATCAATTTTCAAAAATACAAAAAAACGTTTATTATTTTTCAAAAAATGAAAAAACCGAGTTTCTTTAAAAAATGAAATATCGAGTTTTTTCAAAAAAAAAAAATGAAAAATTGGATTTTTTTGGAAAAACAAAAATTGAGTTTTCTTCGAAATTTTTTTTAAAAAATTAGGAATATTTAATTTTATTTGTGAAAATTATTTTTTTTGTATGAAATTTTAAAAATATTTTAGAATATTTAAATTTTGTTGTTGTGAAATTTAATTTTTTGAAAGAAATTTAAATAATAATTAAGTATATTAAAAAAATTGTGAGATTTTTTTTATAAAGTTAAAAAAATAATTAAG
Organism: Vicia villosa; assembly: GCF_029867415.1. Taxonomy (NCBI): domain Eukaryota; kingdom Viridiplantae; phylum Streptophyta; class Magnoliopsida; order Fabales; family Fabaceae; genus Vicia; species Vicia villosa. Next base: position 126,200,117 of record NC_081184.1, on the reverse strand, counting down.
AATATTTAAATTTTTTTATTGTGAAATTTAGTTTTTAATATAAAATTTACAAAATATTTTTAGAATATTTAAATTATATTTTTATAAAATTTAAAAAATAATTCAAATTTTTTACTTATTTTTTTAATGGATGAATATCCATCTATTAAAAATGTGTTAATGAGTTGGGTGAATTTTATCTTTTAATGAATTTGATTGAGTTTTTATTAAGAGAATTTAGTCGATGTGTAATGGATTAGTGAATTGGTTTGATCCATCTATTAACCATCCAATTGATATCCATCAAATTCATCCATTTTGCCACCCCTAAAATTTTCTAAATACAAAAATAAAAATGAAATAATTCCTTTACTTAAAATTTCAAAATAACATAAATAAAAAATTCAATAAAATATAATATAACATTACAATAATACAGTCAATACAAATAATAAATTATCTTCAATGCCTAAATTCATAAATTTCTTCAATATATTTAAATTATTTCAGATCATGTAACATCAAAGATAGTTAGATTAGAGATTGCAAGTTGAATATTAACGGCAAAATTTCTCTGAAATTACTAAATAGAATCAATAATAACAAATATATTAATGATAAATTAATACATAACAAAATTTAAAATTAATAAATAAAAATTAGGTCATGCTAACGAGTGTCCCAGAAACACTCTTGAGTATTTCATATAAATAAATTATTTATTTCAATTTCTAATGTATTTAATACAAGTAATTTTAATAAATTTCTTAAATAAATTATTTATTTCAATTTCTAATACATTTAATACAAATAATTTCAGTAAAACAAACTTTGTTATTCCTTAAAAAAGTCAGCTATTTCTATTTCTATTTTAAAATATTAAATATAAATATTGCTTACCTTTTTAAACTCAAATGCCCCTAGAATACTTGTTAGCATTTCTCTTATTTATTTATAAGCAATTGGTGTGTGAGTTTCTTATGCTATTAAAATAAAAATATTACTACTTAAATCAATGGCAATGCATGTCCAATTACACAAGCAAATATCAAATGAAATGAATTATAGTAGTAAAACTAGGTACTAGTAACAGATTATAGATTCAAACTAGAGAAAATACAAATGTCATTTTGCTTCTATTACTACTTAAATCAATGGCAATGCATGTCCAATTACACAAGCAAATATCAAATGAAATGAATTATAGTAGTAAAACTAGGTACTAGTAACAGATTATATATTCAAACTAGAGAAAATACAAATGTCATTTTGCTTCATCCAAACATGTCATGTCATACAACAACCTTCCGTGTAAGGAAATTCAATCCCCATGCAATATTAAGCCCATAATTTATGGATAAAATAAAACTCTAATCAAAGAATCTTAATTCATTGCTCTTTGCTGCCCATAATTTAGCATTGTTCCATATTCTGTTTTCTAACTTAGATAAGCAAACTTAAGTTTAATATTTTAATAATTTTTCACCAAGTTGCAAAGTCGTTTAGTTCAGACAAAAGACAAGCTAACCGTTTAGTAAAAAAAAAATAAAAATAAAAGAATCAATGTAATATGCCGTGACAGGAATTTTGAATAAGAAAGCAAACCATTGCAGATTCAGATTAACTTAAAGATTTTTATCTCTATATAAACCATCACTTCCATTTTATTTCAACTCATTCCAATTTACATTTCTTTCTCCAACACACCTCAAAAACGCTTTCTTTGAGATAACATAAAATGGTTTCCAGCACCCAAAAACAATACGTATTTGTTTTGTTCTTTATCCTTGCACTTAGTGGTATTACTAGTGTATTGTCCCGAAAGCTGCAAAAATCAACATCCTTAGTAGAAAGGCACGAGCAATGGATGACAGAATATGGCAAAGTATATAAAGACGATGCTGAGAAAGATCAACGTTTCATGATATTCAAAGACAATGTTGAGTTCATTGAATCATTCAATGCTGCCAACAACAAACCTTACAAACTAAGTGTTAATCACTTAGCTGATTTGACTCTTGAAGAATTTAAGGCTTCCCGTAATGGTTATAAAAAGAGGTCTACTATTACTGAGTTAACTTCAACATCATTTAAGTATGAAGATGTGACTTCTATTCCAGCATCTCTAGATTGGAGGGTTAAAGGTGCTGTCACTCCAATCAAGGATCAAGGTCAATGTGGTAAGTAACATAAACAATGAACAATATTTTACTAATAATTTATTATGATTTTATTTGATTCAAATAATTGATGTTTGTTTTGAAAATGAATATCAAGGGAGTTGCTGGGCATTTTCAACTGTTGCTGCAACAGAAGGTATCACCCAAATAACAACAGGCAAACTAGTATCTCTCTCAGAACAAGAGCTTGTTGATTGTGACACAAAGGGAGAAGACCAAGGTTGTGAAGGAGGATTAATGAAGATGGTTTTGAGTTTATCATCAAAAATGGTGGAATCACAAGTGAGACTAATTATCCTTATAAAGCAGCAGATGGCAGTTGTAACACTGCAACAATTGTTCCTGTTGCAAAGATTAAAGGATACGAGAAAGTTCCGGTCAATAGTGAGGATGCACTTCTCAAGGCTGTGGCTAATCAACCAATATCAGTTTCTATTGATGCGAGTGATTCAAGTTTCATGTTTTATTCGCATGGAATATATACAGGAGAATGTGGAACTGAGTTAGATCATGGTGTTACAGCAGTTGGTTATGGAAGTGCAAATGGAAGTGATTATTGGTTGGTTAAGAATTCATGGGGAACAGTGTGGGGTGAGAAAGGATACATAAGGATGCAAAGAGGTATAGCTGCTAAAGAAGGCTTGTGTGGCATTGCCATGGATTCTTCTTATCCAACTGCTTAATTCTTATCCAACTGTATAGATTCAGTTTCATTCATGCTTGTATTTTCCTTTTTATTTGAATTATGGATACGTACATGTAAACTTATGTTTTAACAAAATTAAATATACATTCATACAAAATCTATATAATTGTGTTATTTAGACATTAAAGTATATTACAGGCCAAGAATTGAAATCGGCCGAATGGAATATTGATTCATTATGATATAAAAGTTAACTTACAATATACAAGGTGAGGGCTTTCTTTTATAAAATAAGAATGGCCTCAACCATAAAAACCTAGTTAGGCCCAATAATAAATGAAAGTCCAAATAAGAATGTGCTTAAAGGTTTAACACCCCTCCATAAACTGTGGGGTAAACTGAGTGAATCCCAAGCTTAGAGATGTTGGAGTTGAATGGTTGTAAGTCTAATGGTTTGGTTAGAATGTCTGCGAGCTGCTGAGAGGAAGAAACGAGAAGTAGATGAAACAAGCCAATACAAATCTTTTCTCGAACCAAATGGTAGTCGAGTTCGATGTATTTGGTGCGTTTGTGGAAAGATGATTTGTTGGCAATATGACGGGCAGATGCGTTGCCGCAGTAGAGTAATGCTGGTTGCATGTAGGTGATTGGCAGGTGATTTAAGATGTTGGCCAGCCACTGAAATTAACATACATCTTAGGCCATGGCACGATATTCGACTTCAGTGGAGCTGCGAGAGATGCTAGGTTGCTTCTTCGATTTCCAGAAGATTAATGATTGACCAAGATAAATGCAAAAGCCGATGATGGATTTGCGGGTGTCTGGACATGTAGCCCAGTCAGAATCAGAGAAGGTTTTGAGTTGAAGAGGTGAGTTGCTTGGGAAGAAAAGTCCTTGGGCATGATTGTTCTTAAGGTAACGAAGAACAGGAAAGGCAGCGTTGTAATGTATGTCGGTAGGATGACTCATATGTTGACTGAGTTGTTGAACGGTGTAAGAAATGTTGGGCCTGGTGTTGAGCAAGTAAATGACCTGTCCCACAAGGCGTCTGTAGGTAGTGGGATTTTGTAAAGGTGTGCCTTCATTTGTCTTTAGTTTTGTATTTTTTGTCGTTGGTGTTAAGACAGGTTAACAACCTAGCGATCCTGCAGTTGAAAGGAGGTCCAATGTGTATTTCCTTTGACATATGTTGATACCTGATGAGCTTCGAGCGATTTCCAGACCAAGGAAGTACTTTAGGGTGCCAAGGTCTTTAATGTGAAAGTTGTCGTGCAAGGTGGTTTTGATTTGGTTGATGATGTTCATATTGTTAACTTATATACTTGATTTGGATAAGAGGGATTTATTCCTTTGGGTAATGACATATATACCTCTTCATCCAAATCTCCATGGAGGAATGCATTATGTGTATCAAGCTGGAAAAGATGCAGATTTAATGAAAAGGCTAAAGTTAAAAGCAATCTTACAGTGGTTAATTTTGCAACAAGGGAATAAGTGTCAAGAAAATCTATACCTTCAACTTGTGTAAAACCTTGTGTGACTAACATGGCCTTGTGCCTTTCAATAGTACCATCTGAATTAAACTTAGTCTTGTATACTCATTTACAATCTATTAATTTCTTACTTGAGGGCAGATATATGAATGTCCATGTATTGTTTTTGGTGAGAGCTTGTATTTCATCATTCATGGCTTTGATCCATTGAGAATGAGTACAAGTTGTGTTGTAACTTGTAGGGTCACTGTTAGTAGTGATAGCAGAAATAAAAGTAAAGAAAGCAGGGGAAATTTGATCATAAGCAGTATATTGAGAAATTTCATAAATAGGGGAAATGTGGAAAGCATTGCAAAAATAATCTTTTATGTAGGCAGGAGTAAATTTGGTCCTTGTAGACAGTCTAGTATTAGGTTGGTTAGTAGGCTCAGGGTTGGGTAAAGGATCAATATTAGTGGTTGTAACGGGCTCAGGGTGTTGGGCCTGATGAGGATGAGGGTGGTGAGGTGTGGGTGCTGCTTCTGGAGTACTGGTATGAGCAGGGCTGGTGTGAATGGGAGTGGCAGGGATAGCATGATCTAGTGTAATAGGAGAATGTGTTGGTTGAGTCAAGGTTTTTGTCTCAGGTATTATAGGGAAGTCAAATATACAGGGTGCTTGGGCAACATTATTAGGTTGCTGGGTATTGATAGGGGTGTGTTCTGCTAAAAGTTGTTATGGGAAAATGTTTTCATAGAAGTAACAGTTTCTAGAAATTATTAGTTGTCTAGTGTGGAGATCAAATAGTAGGTATCCTTTGGTTCCATTTGGAAATCCTAAAAAAAAGCACTTGGTGGCTCTAGGGTCTAATTTGTCTCTCTGCCTAGTTATGGTGGAGGCATAGCTCAAGCATCCAAAGGTTTTGAGGTGTATGTATGCGGGAGGTTCTTTGAACACTAGAGTAAAAGGTTTTTTTTTTTTTTGTGAGTAGTAGGGATGCATAACCTGTTAATAATGTAAGTAGCATGTCACAAAGCAAAAGACCAAAAAATTTGGGCAAATTAGCATGAAAAAGTAAATATCTGGTAACATTCAATAGGTGTATGTGCTTTCTTTCTACAGTTGAATTTTGTTGAGGTGTTTCAATACAACTTCTTTGATGTAAAATGCCTAAAGAAGCATAGTATTCATGCATGATAAATTCAACACCATTGTCACTTCTAATGGTCTTAATGTTGCAAGCAAATTGGTTTTGACAGTAAAGTATAAAGTTTTTGATATGAGTTCTTGTTTTAAATTTAGTATGCAGCAAAAAAGTCCAAGTGTAGTGACTGCAGTCATCAACTATGGTAAGAAAGTATTGAAAACCATCTAGTAACTGTATGGAGATAGGCCCCCATATATCTATATGTACAAGCTCAACACATTGAGAAGTTGTGGATTGACTAATAGGGAAGGGGAGTCTGCATTGTTTAGCTAAGTGAAAAACATGGAAAGCAAAATTTTTATTGAATTTTATAATAGAAAAGTTTTGATACATTTGTTTGAGGACATCATTAAAAGGATATCCCAATCTATGATGCCATAGGTCTAAAGGGGTGGGGGAACTATAAGTATGTAAACTAGCAAAATTACACAGATTATCAGTATTGTTATTATAGGCAGGTTGATGTGTAGCTTCTTGTTGAAGAAGGTAGAGGTTTTTATGAGGGATCACATGTCCATTCCTCTGCTTCGTAAACACATCCTGTATAAAGTAGGAGTTTGTGAGAATGAAATGCCAAATTTAGAATTGTTGCACAATTTAGATATGGATATAAGGCTGAAAGCAAACTCAGGAATGTATAAGACATTGTGAATTTTAAAAATTTGTCAAGAACTATAGTGCTAGAGTAATTAGCAGTTATGGATTTTCTATTAGGGAGAAATATATTGACAGGGGGAATAGTGTGAATGCTACAAAAACATTGAATGTGAGGACAAACATGATCAAAAGCGCCTGAATCAAGAATCCACATGGTGGGAGAGTTAAGATCACTACGTGTTTTGACCATACATGAGATTATGTGAGAGTCATGTGTTATCTTTGAGTCAATCTTTGTGGGATTTTTGTCCTTCTTAGATTGTTGTAGAAGTTGGAGCAGATGTTGGTAGTCTTCTTTAGAAATGATGCCATCCCTCTCTGATTGCTGAGGAGGCTTGGATTCAAAGGCAATTTTATGTTTTTTGTTGCGGTAACCTGGGGGAAATCCATGTTTGAAATAACTTGTTCCCACGGTGTGATTTGTTTTACGACAATTTGTGCAGACCATGGAGCTTTTAGGATTTCCACGTCCTTTGCCATGATTTTTAGAAGGATTGTTGTTGACTTCAAGGATAGCAGGTGTGGTTGTGGTGACTTTTTGTTGAGCAATCATCAAGTAAACTCGACTAATGCTAGGGATGGAATCGAGCAACAATATCTAGGTGCGAATATTATGATATGTATCATTCAAACCCTTGAGAAAATAGGTAAGATATTCCACCTGTTTATATTGACGCACAACTTTAGATAAATCGCAGATGCAGGGGTTTGTGCAACAGAAGGTAGGTGTTGGTCGAAGATCTTCAAGTTCATCCCAGATGATTTTGGTGTCAATGAAGTATTGAGATAAATATTTATCACCTTGTTTGATGGAGTGAAGTCACGAAGGAGATTCGAAAACAGAAATGGTTACCCTTTATAATTCTTTCTTGAAGATCTATCCAAAGGTAAAAGGAGAATCGAAGCATACTCTGCATAATGTGTGGCGATAAAGTGCGATTGATCCATGAAATCACCATGCTATTTGTGCGTTCCCAGACATTAAAATTAGGATATTTAGCAGAGGGTCATTGTGAAGAACCATTAATGAATCCGATCTTGTTCTTGGAGGTAAGGGCACGTCGCATTAATTTTCTATAATTGTGATCATTGTTGTTGTCCAATGGTGGTGCAATGAGGATGACACCGGGATTTTCTCTGGGATGGACATAGAAAGGGCTTCTTGGATTTGAGGTAGGATCAATGTTGGATGATGATTTGTGTGGGTCTTTCTTTGGAGAGGTTTCGGTGTCGGAATTATCAGATGTCATGGATGACGGCGGGATGATTATGCAAAGGTGATGAATGTGCAGGGAAGGGAAGAAAAATGCTCAAGGAAGAAGATGATGATCGGAAAAGCGGAAGCAATGAAGAGATTTGAAAGATTAGGTTTAGGCTCTCTTGATACCATATTATAGGCCAAGAATTGGAATGGGCCTAATGGATTATTGATTCATTATGATGTAAAAGTTTACTTACAATATACAAGGTGATGGCCTTCTTTTATAGAATAAGAATTGGCCTCAACCATACAAACCTAATTAGGCCCAATAACTAATGAAAGTCCAAATAGTAAGGTGCTTAATGGTTTAATAAAGTACATCCATACATCGTATATGTTTATTTCTAATAATATATGTAGAAATTTAAGTTGTATTTAGTGGAGAAAATATCTTTAAAATTTGGATTATATAAGATACAAGCCTTAATTACCAGGATAGTATTTTATTTTGAAAAGCAAAAATTATGTTAAAGTTAGCACAAGCAAAGAGTACTCAATTCTAATACAAAAATAAAAACAAAATGCATTAATCCAAACAATTTAGGGAATTTTTCATCCAATCTTCCTTGGTGCAAAAAAGATGACTATTAAATCTAGCCCCGAATCAGTCTCAAGCTAATGTCTTAGCCATAAAAACAATATTATGAATCCCGTTCATCCCACCATTAAAGAGAATATTATTTCTAATCATCCAAACCGCCCAATCAACAAGTCAGATGAGAATTCAAATGTTCTTCTTCGATTTTCCTTGGATATATAGCAGAACCAAAAAGCAGCAGATGATTGAAAATATCAATAAAAGGATTCAACATACACAAACCAGCTCATTCTAATATAAATTACCAAACATCTATTACAATAGAGCATTAAAGAAATAGATGACTACAAGATTCCTTTAGACTAAAACAAAGCGGACAAACAAGACTATGCACACCTAAAATAACTCCCCGTTTAGCCAACTCATCTCTTGTTTGTAGTCTAATAAGGATGAGTCTTCACGCAAAGACTTGAATATTATTTGGAACATTTGATTTCCACATACAATTCTGAGCTAACTTTGATTGGATATCTGACAAAAAGTCAAAACTAAGCAGAGAACTTAACCGAACAAGTGCAACTTTGGCAAAATAACCAGAAACATTACACCACCATAGCAGAGAACTTAACCGAACAAGTGCAACTTTGACAAAATAACCAGAAACATTACACCACCATAGAAACTTATTAGAGGAATTCAGATTGGGAAAGAAACCGCACATAATATTAATCAAAATTGAAAGCTTCTTCTTTGCCAGTTCCAAAAGCTGGAAAGTTTCCAAAAAGACTCCATTCTAGCACACACCTAAATCTAGTTAATCCATTTTCACCAAAATTCATCATTTTAAGGACGTAAAACAAATACTCCCAAGAAACGGAATCGAACACTTTTTCAAAATCTAATTTGAAGAGAAAAATACCTTTCTTATTTCGCCTTGCACAATCTGCAAGTTCGTTGAGCATTATGAACTAGGGGTGTTCGTGGTTCATAAACTGCACTGAACTGAACCAAATTAATGGTTCAGTTCAGTTTTTGAAAACCATTTTAATAAAAAACCAATTAACTGGTAAAACAATTTCAATTCAGTTTTAAATTAGTTCAGAACCAGTTTGTATTTATAAACTGGTTTATAATCAGTATCTAGTTATAAACTAGTTTAAAACCAATTTATAGTTAAAAACTTAATTTTTCTTTTTCGATTGAAGATTTATTTTATAAATTGTTTCAAAATTGTTTATTATATATATATATATATATATATATATATATATATATATATATATATATAATATAAGAAAATTAATGGTTCTGAAAAAGTCTAAAATACCCTTATTTGATTTTTTGCCACCACATTAAAATTGTGGTTTTTTTTGTCTTTGTACCATAAAGTTATTAATTTTATTATTAAAATAATACAACTCCTATATTTTATCAAACTTATCAAATCTCTCTCTATTCTCTATTTTTTTTCTCTTTCATCACTTTCTCACTTTTTTCTTCCAAACAAAATCTATCAATCTATAATATAAGAAAATTAATGGTTCTGGAAAAGTCCAAAATACCCTTATTTGATTTTTTGCCACCACATTAAAATTATGGTTTTTTTGTCTTTGTACCATAAAGTTATTAATTTTATTATTAAAATAATACAACTCTTATATTTTATCAAACTTATCAAATCTCTCTCTATTCTCTATTTTTTTTCTCTTTCATCACTTTCTCACTTCTTTCTTCCAAACAAAATCTATCAATTTATAATAGGGTTAAATAAGTTTTTGGTCCCTATAAATATTGCAGTTTCATTTTTAGTCCCTCCCTACCTTTAGGCAACGGTTTTAGCTGGTTTTGGCAACGGTTTTCTTGTAAAAACCGTTGCCTAAAGGCAGGGAGGGACTAAAAATGAAAACTGGAATATTTATAGGGACCAAAAACTTATTTAACCCTTTATAATATAAGAAAATCAATGGTTGTGGAAAAGTCAAAAATACCCTTATTTGATTTTTTGCCACCACATTAAAATTGTGGTTTTTTGGTCTTTGTACTAAAAAGTTATTAATTTTATTATTAAAATAATACAACTCTTATATTTTATCAAACTTACCAAATCTCTCTCTATTCTCTATTTTCTTTCTCTTTCTCACTTCTTTCTTCCAAACAAAATCTATTAATCTATAATATAAGAAAATTAATGGTCCTGGAAAAGTCTAAAATACCCTTATTTGATTTTTTGCCACCACATTAAAATTGTGGTTTTTTGTCTTTGTACCATAAAGTTATTAATTTTATTATTAAAATAATACAACTCCTATATTTTATCAAACTTATCAAATCTCTCTCTCTATTCTCTATTTTTTTTCTCTTTCATCACTTTCTCACTTTATTCTTCCAAACAAATTCTATCAATCTATAATATAAGAAAATCAATGGGTGAGGAAAAGTCCAAAATACCCTTAATTGTTTTTTTGCCACCACATTAAAATTGTGGTTTTTTTTGTCTTTGTACCATAAAGTTATTAATTTTATTATTAAAATAATACAACTCTTATATTTTATCAAACTTATCAAATCTCTCTCTATTCTCTATTTTTTTTCTCTTTCATCACTTTCTCAATTCTTTGTTCCAATTTTTTTTTATAAATCTATAATATAAGAAAATTAATGGTTGTGGAAAAGTCCAACATACCCTTATTTGAATTTTTGCCACCATATTAAAATTGTGGTTTTTTGGTCTTTGTACTAAAAAATTATTAATTTTATTATTAAAATAATACAACTCTTATATATTATCAAACTTACCAAATCTCTCTCTATTCTCTATTTTCTTTCTCTTTCTCACTTCTTTCTTCCAAACAAAATCTATCAATCTATAATATAAGAAAATTAATGGTTCTGAAAAAGTCCAACATACCCTTATTTGATTTTTTGCCACCACATTAAAATTGTGGTTTTTTTGTCTTTGTACCATAAAGTTATTAATTTTATTATTAAAATAATACAACTCCTATATTTTATCAAACTTATCAAATCTCTCTCTATTCTCTATTTTTTTCTCTTTCATCACTTTCTCACTTTTTTCTTCCAAACAAAATCTATCAATCTATCAATCTATAATATAAGAAAATCAATGGTTGTGGAAAAGTCAAAAATACCCTTATTTGATTTTTTGCCACCACATTAAAATTGTGGTTTTTTGGTCTTTGTACCATAAAGTTCTTAATTTTATTATTAAAATAATACAACTCTTATATTTTATCAAAGTTACCAAATCTCTCTCTATTCTCTATTTTTTTTCTCTTTCATCACTTTCTTTGTATACGGGAAAAAATCTATTATTGACCTAAATATTTTCATATACGAAAAATTGTATTTATGATTAAATATTTTTATATACGAGAAATGGTATTTATGATTAAATATTTTTAATCCAAAAATGGTATACGTGAAAAAATCTATTATTGATCTAAATATTTTTATATATGAAATAATCAATTATTTATTTATTTTTTTCTTTTTTAACATTTTTATTTAAAATAAAAGATATATCCAAATTCGCGTAACCGAACAGAACCCGTGCGTATGCACGGGTTTGTTACTAGTATATATAGAAAGATTTATTAGTGTGTTGTACTTACCAGCTACAAAATCAATTATTAGAATCATATGTAGAAATAATTACTACTGCATTTCATATTTTATTTTTTATTTTATTTACCACCTGAAATTTGTTTGTTAATTATAACATGCAAGCTTAGCTTCTATTATGTCTATTATGTATGCAAGCTTAACTTCTATTATGTTTTTCAATAGTTGCAGACTGCAGTGAATTTTTTCGGTTTTGTTTTTCCGGTTTTGCAAGTAACACACGTATGGTATGTGGCAATAGTTTATGTGTTGATAAATACTTTTGCATAAATTTTTTTTGGTTTTCTTGATAAGCACTTTTGCATAAACTTTTTTTGGTTTTCTTGATAAGCACTTTTGCATAAACTTCTTTCAACTATGAATCCACTTTTTTAATTGTAACAGATTTTCTTTTTAACTTCTCCTAGTTGGTGATACTAGATTATCTATATGGATATTCAATGCATTTTCTTAATTGTTGGGTCTAATTATCGTTAATTCATCTATATAATTGATTATAATTGTATAATTTTAAATGCAATATAAATTAATTACCTATATATTTTTGGTATCACATTCGTCATATTTTACCTTATTGGTGTACTTGAAATATGGTAGCAATATTTTTAAACTTAATTTTTTAATAATAAATCAGATTTTTTTAATTTTTTATGTTTTAAAAAACAATTCGTAAAACAGTTTAAACTGGTTTTTTAACTGAATTGTTTAAAATATATGGTTCAGTTCATAAACCATTTAAATGGTTCAAATTTTTTGTGGTTCAGTGCAATTCAGATTAGGAATATGGTTCAATTAACCATATTTTTGCACACCCCTATTATGAACCCGTCAAGCATACCTCTCTTAGAAATGAAATGAAGGTTGACTGACTTGTAGAGACTAGCTTCTCCATGACCCCTTCATCACTACAAGTAATATATTTCATGACAAAGCTTTCACCTCACCCAACAAAAAACCGAGGTATAATGGCAAGTCGCGTTATGTTTTATTTGTTTTAAAAAGAACCACATATTCCCTCGTTTTTTAATACAACCAAGGGGAAAAAATTCAGAACATGCTTCGAATCCCAACTAATGCAGTTTATGTTTTTATTTCTTTATAAGTGGAACACTTCTTTTTATTTTATTTTTTATTTGTAAACTAAATGATCTTTCCCGTCGGTTTCCTTAACAACCGAGGGATATAAAAAAAAAAATCAGATTTTACTATAAAAGCACTCGTTAAAAATTACCATATTTCTAACTTATATGTAGCTGCCCTAAACTCATACGCATCATTCTTTGTGATGAATTGTAAGATAGAAAAAAATCTTCGATGTTCTGTGTACTTCTATCTTGAACAAAACATTTTTCTGCTCATGCAATTTATCTCACATAATGGTGTTGTTGTTGTTGTTGTATTTTTTAAATAACCTTCCTATGTTTCCAATAAAAAAACATCATTGCTTTCCTTGGTTGACAATGTTGAGAAATTTATTCTTAAACATGGTGTAAATTGCACACAAAAAATGGTGACTACAAAAAATTGAAATAGAAACATGACATGTTACTTTCATTTCTTTATCATTCACCATTTTTTTTATACCTCGTTTTTTAAAACCGAGGGGTTTCCTCATTTTATTTTATTTTTCTATTTAAAAATGAAAATACTTTTCCCCTCGGTTTTTAACAAGACCGATGGGTTTTGTTACAAAGCTACAACAACGATTCTCTATCCTACATTCATAAAGGAACTACGCTTATGATATTGTCAAGAGTCAAGACATCAATCCATAACAAATCCTGGAACTTAAACAAGTTTGGAAAACTTCTCTATGATGAATTGCAGGTGCAGAAAAAACATCTTTGCTTCAAGTAAAACGAAGAAGGGAGATCAACTTTGAATAACTTTTTAGAAGTTGAATGCACATAAGGTATGTAACAAAATATGGATTACAAGAAAGATTTGTTATTCTTTAAGCATAACAACCTTGATGATGATTTGGATTTGTTGTAATCAATGTATTTTGATATTCTATGTAAACAATGTAATGTTTTTTTTATAAGAAAAAGCTTATTCAAGACTTCAAAATCAGCAGTTAGAGAGAATGGAAAGTTCAAGACAAATAACTGTTTTCCGGTCTTATCCATGCCAAGAAAACACGTGGAAGCAAATCTAGAGGCAAGAATCATGCAACATAATATGTATCGACTTCGAAGGAGAAAGCTGTTGTAGACAGTTAATCATGTATTAGTATAAATAAGAGTTCTAGCATAGGATTCGGGGTGTCAAATTCATTACAAAAACTCAAACACTCAAAGTACCTAAGCGAACAGTGAGAAACAAGTCAATTGAGTGACTATGTATGATTCTGAACACCACTCTTCACATATTTAAGCAAAGTTATTCATTTACCTTTATTTGTCTTTTTCCAGCATTTTGACTTTCTTTTACAAAGATTTTGACCATGTCAAAATCCTTTACTTTTCCTTCCAATTTACTTTATTTGTTTCATATAACAAGTTAGAGTCAATTTACACTTTACACAATAACCAAACATAATTTTAAAGAGTTTATGCATACATGTCCTAGGATTAACTAGTCGGTCATGCAAGTAACTTCTTTTAAAGACTAACGCTTGTTTACTAAAATTCTCATGGTAGACACATGTGATGGAGAAATTCACTATTACCGTTACATGTATTTATAAGAAGTTTATAAATGCTCGCTTTACAAATTATATTTTGTGTTAATTTCACCATAATTGTTTTCATAGTTCCATAAAATATTAATTATGGTTCTCTTTTTAATGGAAAATATGTTATTAATAATAAAAATTAATCAATACAAATCAATAAAGTGGAGCATGAGTAGTTCGTAAAATTTCTTTGGTACCATTTCCATGCCAAGGTAATGCTCGTTGTCTTCAAATCCTTTAAAAAGATTACTAGTCCCCCATGCATCATCTAAGAGAAACTTACGTATAGTTAGATTTTGTTTAGATGGAAATTTATCTAGAAGTAGCAGCCAAGAGAAGGGAACCACCTTACAAGGAGCTCAACTAACCCAGATAAAAGGCAGAGCATGACCCCTCATGTTAAAAGGAATAGTATGGCGAAGCATATCCTCAATGGGCGAATTATAAGCCGACAAAATCAAATAGACCTCATTCTTGACAACCTACCACCACCGATCACTACCAGGAGAAAGGGCGTCCGTTTGCATAATAAGGAAAAATTATCCACTAAATCATTCTCCTAAATAAAGAAATTCCATCTACTGAAATCTTCATCTGATCACCATTAAACGTCGTCACTTCACCTATTGAACTACCTTAATTAATTGCAATCAATAATATAAAGCCTATAAAACTTCTCTTAGAAGACTCATACCCACCCAAGTATCATCCTAAAAGAGGTATTAAGTCCACTCTCTAATCTTCTATTAATTTTCTCCACAGACCAGTAAAAAAAGTCACTAGTTTTAGAGTCTAAGAACAAGACTTCCTTCCACTTTAATTAATTACAATCAATAAAATAAAACATGTAAAACTTCTATAAGAGGACTCGTACCCACCCAAGTATCATCTTAAAAAGAGGTATTAAGTCCATCCTCTAATATTCTACTAATTTTCTCCGCAAACCAGTAAGAAAAGTCACTAGTTTTAGAGTCTAAGAACGAGACTTACTTCCACCCTCAACAAAGAAACCGCAAGGGAACCGTATCCAACATATAAGATGTCCCATCAAAGTCCAATATTTTTAAATCACAAACTCTACTACCACTTATTTGGCAAAACTAAATTAACAAGACATAGATCTCTAACACTCAAACCTTCAAATCTCTTAGGCAATGTTTGGATATTGTAAAACGAACGAAGTAGAATGGAGTGGAGTGGAACGGAGCGAAGCAGAATGAAATAAAGGTGTCATTCCATTGTTTGGATATTTTATGATGAAATAGAGATATTTTGTCTTTCTGCCCAAATCAGAGAGTATAAAAAATAATGGAATGAGATGAAATGCATTTCATCCGATTTCGCTCCATTTTATCCTTTTAAATCAATCCAAACAATAGAACATAAATCTATACCATCCCATTTAATTCCACTCCACTCTCTTCTATCATCCAAACATATACCTTTAGGTTTAAAAACATCATACCAATGGACTCAGATATTCCTAACTTCATCTTTCACCACAAATAAACCTTTGAATTTTTACAATTCTCTTTCATACCTTGACATACATGTTTTTATAAGTATAGATTAATAATCAAATTGAGTAGATCTCTTTGCCATCTTATGACTGTCTTTGACAAAGCTGAAACTCTAAGCGTAAGAGTTAGTTTAAACTAACAACGTTTAGAATTAAAATAAGAGTTGGTTAACACGAACGCCTAGGATTGGAATGTTGTAAAAAATAGGGGTTATCGCCATTCCATAGAAAAAACAATTGCCAACACCTATACTGTATTGGAAGAAAAGATCCACTATTATACTCAGGGACGGACCCAGACATTTGAATAAGTGGGGGCGATATATAATTTATAGTATTAAATATTTTATTTATTTTAATAACAATAATATATTATAACTCAAAAATAGATATACAAATACAACAATCTATCATTAGCATTTATTTTTTTATTAGTGTTATTAAGTATTAAGAATAACTAAAAGAGAAATGCAACGTCTCTTATATTTGAATAAATGTGATGAAACTAATAGTCTAAATTAAATGTTATGAAACTAATAATAGTTTAAGGCTCTGTTTGGCAACTCATGTTTTTGAACTTATAGCTTATGTCTTATGTCTTATAAGCTCATATGATAATTTAGACCCGTTTGATAACGGTCTTTTTATCACAAGCTAATAGCTTATTTTCCAGACGCTATTTCAAATAGCGTTTTAGCTTATGTCTTATAGCTTATCATTTTTTCTTCCTTTTTTATCTTTATTATTTTAATTAAAATCCATTTTTAACCCTTATAATTTATTTTAATTTAAAATAAATATATATTAAATATATTTTATGTCATTTTACATTTATAAGTTGATTGAACCGCTAATTTTACCAAACACTTCAATTAATTTTTAAGCTATCAGTCTCAACCATCCGCTATAAGCTATAAGTCATCAGTCATCAGCCATCAGTCATAAGCTATAAGCTATCAGCTAACTTATCAGTCAACCGCTATTTTTACCAAATATATATGTCTATGCATTTGTTATTAACTGTTGGTGAGTTAAAACTTAAAACTTCAATAAAAGTAATATGTGAACACAGTTAATATATTATAATATTAACCTTGTTGAAATTATAGTGGGGCCCTAACCCACACAACAATGCAAGTGGGTCCGTCCCTGATTATACTGTTTTTCTTCTTTTTCAATTTATAAAAAGAAAATATCTTTTAATAGTTTAAAGCACTAAGCATGTGTTACATGTCTTCATAATGTAATGTGAAAATATTGATATCGTTTGAAACTTTGTCTACCAATTCGTAGAATGGGGCCTTTTCAGTTGTCCATTTTGTTGGATTGCTTATATTCTAAAGATATATCCATTGTAAAAATTTACAAGATTCCATTTTCAAATAATCTATTATTGCAGTTGCGTTTCGCATAATATATATATATATATATATATATATATATATATATATATATATATATATATATATATATATATATATATATATATATATATATATATATATATATATATATATATATATATATATATATATCCAATAACTCTTTACCGCATATCTATATAACAAAATTAACTGTTGGATTGAAAGCTAACATCATATAGATCATGTCTATAAAATTTAATATCAATCAGAAATTATTTGATATGTCAACGAGATGCATACAAATCACTGTCTTATAAAACTTTAACAAAACCGTTAATTTTGATCATTCTCTTTAACATATCAAATGATTTCGATTGACGTTAAATTTTATGGACATGATCTATATTATGTTAGCTTTTAATCCAACAGTGGATTTTACTATACGGATATGCGATAAGGAGTTATCGAATGTGTCATATTACTAAGTTTGACACATTGATGTCGTTTAATCTTGTTCCATATATATATATATATATATATATATATATATATATATATATATATATATATATATATATATATATATATATATATATATATATATATATATATATATATATATATATATATATTAGGATGGTTGCATAGCTTGAGGCTCCGGGTTGTTTTGAGTGTTACTCCAAGAAAAATTGGGATGTTTGCGGCATCCTGGGTTGTAAGTGTTGGTGTAAGGATTGTTGTACTTGTTGTTGTTGTTGTTGTTAAGATAGTTGACAGAAACAGGGTTTATAGAACATTCTTCAAGTAAATGGTCTCATCCCTAGTACACAAAGGAAACTTGAGACGCATCAATAACCACCTTCACTAGCTCAGGCTTTGTCACTTCAGGAGTCATCATATTCTTCATCATTTGGTGGATCTGAGATACTTGAGCAGTAAGAGTTGTTGTCTCAGTAACCTCATGAACTCTATCTAGTATCTTTTGATTTGAATTTGCAGTAGCTCTAGTCACAAACCATTGATAAGTGTTGGCCGTAATACTCTTAATCAATCTATAACTTTCTTCATAAGACTTAGACAAAAAAGCTCCACTACTTGAGGCATCAAGCATGTTCCTTGAAAAAGGAATCAACCTATTGTAAAAAAAATTCAAGGTTAATACAGATAGGTATGTCATGGTGTGGGCATTTTCTAAGCAATTCTTTAAATCTTTCCCAAGCATTAAATAAGGATTCATCATCTCCTTGCCTAAATGAAGTGATTTTATTTCTCATCTTAGCATTGTTGGAAGGAGGAAAATACTTAGCTAAGAAATTTTCAGCCAGATCATTCCATGTGGCAACGGAATTAGGCTCTAAGAAATTCAACCAACTCTTGGCTCTATCCCTTAGAGAATAAAGAAACAGCCTTAATCGAAAGGCGTCATCAGTCACACCTGGAATCTTGAAATTACTAGCAACATCCAAGAACTATCGCCAGTGCAAATGAGGATCTTCATTAGGAGAACTTGAGTACTGACCAATGGTTTGCAGCATCTGAAACATCATAGGTTTGAATTCAAACTGGGCCGCAGTGATTTCTTGTAAGATGATATCAATACTCATGTCGTTTAGGTCAAATATAGCATAGTCTCTGATGTTGCGTGCCCTATCATTGGTGATGCCAATAATGTCATTATCAGCCTTGACAGGGATCTCCTCTTCTTGTACTACTTCCTCGGGTATTTATGGGAAATCAGAGTTTTCCCAATTAACAATTATTGGATTCCAAGGTGGATGCGCGACACATTGTTGTCTTCTAAGTGCTCTGAGAGTTCTTTCATGTTCAGGATATCCATTGTAAACTGGACGTAACGACCTGTGCATACAATAGCTAAAAACTTGCCCTGACCCCAGATTATAGCAAACGTCAAAAGCTCAAATGCTATAAAATAAAAAAAATCAGAAATGTAACTAAATCTATCCCCGATAATGGTGCCAAAAACTTGTTTCTTTAAATAATATTGTGTCACATGCATGCTTGCTTCTTGTTCTTCTAAACAAAATAAGCCTTCATAGCCTATTCAGACTCCCTTTTAGAGTTTCTTTTAGTCAGACAAAACTCTTATGCCTCTAAGCTACTATGAAGTTCTTCAATTCTCATGGTACTAGTGTCTTTAAAGTGTTCTATGGCTACAACTATGTAATCAAATTGAGGAGTAAGGGATCTGAGTACCTTGTTAATGATAACTTATTCAGAGATATTTTCTCCACAAGTCTTCATCTCATTCGTGATCAAAGCCACTCTGGAGATTTAATCTTGTACGTTCTCATTGTTCTTCATGTTGATATTCTCGTATTTCTTGCATAGAGAATGCAACTTCACCTTCTCCACAGATGTGTCACCTCCATAGCACCACACCAGTATATCCCATGCAGCTTTCGTCATCGTCACATCCGCGATCTTCTCAAACACCTCTGTATCCATTCATTGACGGATATAGAACAATGTGTTTCTTTGCACTTTTGCTGCATCTGCTGCAATCACTGTGTAGCAGTCATTGATGATATCAAGAACATCTTGACCTCCAAAAAACACACTATTAGGACTGAATTATCAGTATTTTCATGTGTTAAATTGACTACCTTTTGATCTGAAGTTAAACATATCTTATGATTTTTAAGGATTTTATGGTTAGAATTGAACTCTAGAGGTTTGATGCTAATTGTAGAGCTACTTGTATCAGTTTGGGTGTTATTTGTGCAGATTTTAATGTTGAAAGGTAAAGATGAAGAAACACAAAGGTGTAGAGATTCTGGAGAGGAGAAATCACAAAGAAGGAAGGTGAAACAAAGGCCGAGCCGCGACAAAAAGGGGCGAGACGCGCCTTAACTTTCTGACTTGGGCTCGCGCCTCGCCAATCTGTGCCGCGCCGCGGAGGCTGCGTGAAAAGAATAAATGTTATAAATAGAAGCCCTAATCCTCATAAGAACCAGATCTTTGGGTGAGCGAAATTCAGAGAGCAATCCTATTCCAGAGCAGAAAACAACATCCGACGGAGAATTCAACATCAATTGAAGACATTCCCTTGATGAAGATGAATCCCTCTATGAAGTCTTGTGTGTTCTTCATGTCTATGGATAGCTAAACCCCATTGTGTTGAGTTTAAGGTAGTAGTTAACCTATGAAGATGCAATTACTTTGATTAATTCCTGTGAACAATTGTTTAAGTTTTATTATTAATAAAGAACCTTGCTTTTATTTTATATCATTGTTAAACTATCAATCGAGAGATATGGTTTATACTTTTGCCCTAGGTTCTTATATTGACTTGTTGATTAATACTCAGAGATGAGATTTTGAAGAAGTTTTCATAAATCATCGTGGTTAATTCCCTTTATCTTTATAGTTATTCTGAGAGATCGAATATCATATCGGTGGAGGTGTTTCTAAATTGATCATTAGACATAATATCAGTTTTGAGGATGAATGAAGATAATAACTTAGATGATGTTTAGTTGTGGATTAATTGATTATTGCATATGAATAGGTTGATGAACCCTAGAACTCAACATATTCATCACCATTGTTATTCGTTCTTTAAGCTTTTAACCATTTAATTCTTATTCTGTTATTTGCAATTTGAGATTAAACAATCAAAACCAATACTTTTCACTACTCATTATAATTTGACTATAGAACGGCAGCAATATTAACTCAGTCTATGTGGATACGATATTAGAAAATATTTACCCAAAATACTTTCAACAAATTGGCGCCGTTGCCGAGGACTGGTGTCAATATTGCACGCATTGTAATAGTCGTATTATTTTTAGTTATTTACTTAATTTTAGATTTTTTGTTTAGTTACTTAATTTTAGATTTTTTTGTTTAGTTACTTAATTTTAGATTTTTAGTTTAGTTCCTTAATTTTAGAGTTTTTGTTTAATTCCTTTATTTTAGATTTTTAGTTAGTTACTTTATTTTAGATTTTGTTATTGCAATAGTCTTTTAATTTTGATTTTTTTAATTATTTGTTTATCTTGTTATTTCACTTGGTTTCTAGTTTTGTAGATTTTTGTTTGTCGGAATGTTTGACCCAAATATAAATGTTGCGATTCATGCTCAAAACGAGATCCTAACTCAACAAATGGAGTATCTCCTTCAAAGTGTGTCACAGTTGACACCTCAAGTTAATGAGTTTCATGATATCGAATGGTGCACACCGGAAGATGCGATGGAGTATCGTATGGCTAACCATGAATATCAACAACAAAGGCTTCCACACTATAATCAAGGTTATCAAAGAGGACCCTCTGAGTTAGAGGAAAGCATGAATCAATTCATGCAACTCTCTTTAGCCATTCAACAAAACCGGGAAACTTAAGATGTTCAACTTACCAAATTCTTAACCGAGCAAAACGTAAGTCAAGTCTCAAATTTTCAAAACCCTACGACTTGTATAGAAACTTGCAATGCTACTTCTATAAGGAGTGTAAAAGTGATTGGTGAGGATGTTGGAAAGAAGAGATTGGAGGAGGAAGTTGATGACAAGGAAGATGTTGTTGAAAAGGATAATATAGAGTATGTAAACATCAAGAAAAATATAGAAGTTGAGTATGAGCTCTCAATGAAGCTACCTTATCCAAGACCTCCTAAAAAAGTAGATGATGTGTTAGTCGAAGGAACAAAAAAAGAGGATATAATCAAAGAAGTCGTGAATGAGTTAGAAACTTCAAAAGTTGAAACTTTTTCAAAAGAGAATAAGGTGGACTTAGAGTTGAAGAAGAGTAGTAATGCAAGGGATCATAAACTCTCATTGGAATTACCTCCTCTACAAGTTCCTAATAAATAAGGGAATGAGAGTCATTACTCTCGGCCAATGGAAATGTTTAGCCGTTTGCAAATCACCATCCCATTTTTAGAAGGTTTAGAGTTAAAGCCAAAATGTGTCAAATTCTTCAAGGATAGGTTCTCACAGAAGAAGAAATTAACGGATAAGAAGGTTATCTCTCTTGAGGAGAGGACACAACAAATGAAGGAAGAGAGATCGCGAGTTGAAGTGGTAAGAATTAAGGATGAAGAAACCAAACAAGCAAACATTAAATACTTTTGGGGCTTCACATTGGTAAGAAAAGTACCAAGAAAACGAGACAATGGTTGATGATTCAACCATGAATCGTCGAGCCATGTGACGTTAAACGAGGCGCTTCGTGGGAGGTAACCCACACTTCTAATGTTTTATTTTGTTTTGTTTATTTTTATTTTAGGAAATAATAAGGGGACCTTTCTGGTGAAAGCTAGGAAGAAGCAATTGATATGGTAATACCCTTTGTGAGTCAACCCTCTCGGGGTTGTTCTAAAACATTGAGGTCAATGTTTAGTTCAAGTTTGGGGGTGGATTTACTGTTTTGCATTTTTCAATTTTCTGTTTATTATTTGTTTGTTTTATCCCCAGTTTAGAATGAGTAGTTTCTACATTATAATGAAAAGCTCGAGTGAAACAGTGAGAATGCCAACAATGGAGCAACATGCATGAAAGTGGTGGGGAATGAAAATTTTTCAAAAATTATTTTTCCCTTTCTTTTTCAATAAAAGTGACAAGACATGTATGAATTTTCAAACTCTAACTCTTAGTGTGTGCATGAAACTTAGGTTGTTAGTAAATACTAATAGAAGTTCTTTATGGTACACAATTTTTTTTGGATCAGCTTAGCCTTAACCATTGTGAGGAAAGCTTTCCATTGTGTACTATATGCAGGAGACCATCGATTACTTTGACATGTTCATATTTTTCTAAACCGGTTGTCAGATCGTTTTGTGAAAATCTGTGAAAATGACTTAGGCACTTGTTTGAAATTGAGAGTTTCTTTGAGCCTATTCCATCTTAAAGCTTTTTTTTTTCTGTGAGAGTGTGATCCTTTGCTAACCATTCTTTGAGACTGAGGTCAAGATAAATATCATAATATGCACCAAGAAAAACATCTGGTGAGTTTTGATCTCAATAAAAAGTTTTGTTTTGGACCATCAACCATAAAATTTGGTGATGTGTTTTCTCTTTTACCTTTATATAAAGTAGGGGAGCATTCATAGAACCTGAATACAGGTTGATCTCTAAGTTGGGGAGATTCATAATCAAATTAAGAGTAAGTACAGGTGGTGTTTTGCAAACAACAAAAGAAATTTGTAGCTTGAGAATAAAGAAAAACAAAAGAAAGACAATGTTGGAACCTAGAAAGTTGGAAAAAAAATATATCGAGCTACGAAGGAAAAGATGAACGGGTAAGAAAGTTAATGGCCTAGAGAAAAAGGAATGAGTTGTGATTAGGATGCTTCCCTAGAATAGGAACAACCTTTGAATATCTTCTTTTCTTTGAATCTAAACCACATTACAACCCTATAAAGACCTTCCAATTCTCAGATTTCACATGACTTGATGCTAACAATACGGTGAACGTATGATATGAATACTGGTTAATTTAATTGTTTGGATGAGTGTTTAACCCCTCTTGTATTCATCATATTTTCTGATGAGAGTGATTAGTGCTGATTCAACTGCGGTTGTGTAGTGTTTTGAACTTCTAGAGGTAATTTTCTTTCAAAATCTGTTTCATGTGCATGTTCTGAGTTTGTAGGGAGATGAAGAGTATCTGAATTGATTACTGAATTGAGCCATTTGAAAAAATCTTTGAAAAAGTTGTTGCATGATTGTTGGTATGTGTGGTTGTCTTCACTGAGGTGAGTAATTTTGTTTAGGGACAAACAAAACTCTAAGTTGGGGAGAGTTTGTTAGGACTGAATTATCAGTATTTTCATGTGTTAAATTGACTACCTTTTGATCTGAAGTTAAACATATCTTATGATTTTTAAGGATTTTATGGTTAGAATTGAACTCTAGAGGTTTGATGCTAATTGTAGAGCTACTTGTATCAGTTTGGGTGTTATTTGTGCAGATTTTAATGTTGAAAGGTAAAGATGAAGAAACACAAAGGTGTAGAGATTCTGGAGAGGAGAAATCACAAAGAAGGAAGGTGAAACAAAGGCCGAGCCGCGACAAAAAGGGGCGAGACGCGCCTTAACTTTCTGACTTGGGCTCGCGCCTCGCCAATCTGTGCCGCGCCGCGGAGGCTGCGTGAAAAGAATAAATGTTATAAATAGAAGCCCTAATCCTCATAAGAACCAGATCTTTGGGTGAGCGAAATTCAGAGAGCAATCCTATTCCAGAGCAGAAAACAACATCCGACGGAGAATTCAACATCAATTGAAGACATTCCCTTGATGAAGATGAATCCCTCTATGAAGTCTTGTGTGTTCTTCATGTCTATGGATAGCTAAACCCCATTGTGTTGAGTTTAAGGTAGTAGTTAACCTATGAAGATGCAATTACTTTGATTAATTCCTGTGAACAATTGTTTAAGTTTTATTATTAATAAAGAACCTTGCTTTTATTTTATATCATTGTTAAACTATCAATCGAGAGATAGGGTTTATACTTTTGCCCTAGGTTCTTATATTGACTTGTTGATTAATACTCAGAGATGAGATTTTGAAGAAGTTTTCATAAATCATCGTGGTTAATTCCCTTTATCTTTATAGTTATTCTGAGAGATCGAATATCATATCGGTGGAGGTGTTTCTAAATTGATCATTAGACATAATATCAGTTTTGAGGATGAATGAAGATAATAACTTAGATGATGTTCAGTTGTGGATTAATTGATTATTGCATATGAATAGGTTGATGAACCCTAGAACTCAACATATTCATCACCATTGTTATTCGTTCTTTAAGCTTTTAATCATTTAATTCTTATTCTGTTATTTGCAATTTGAGATTAAACAATCAAAACCAATACTTTTCACTACTCATTATAATTTGACTATAGAACGGTAGCAATATTAACCCAGTCTCTGTGGATACGATATTAGAAAATATTTACCCAACATACTTTCAACACACACACATATGGATTAGCCACCGATTCCAATTCTTTTTCGTCGAGTACTATAAGATTTATGTTCAATCTACTGTTTCCTCCGTTCATCTTTGATCTTGTGCAAATCACTCAATTCTTACCAACACTTGTGTTTCCCAATCCGACAGAATCAAGAAATATGATTCTTCTTCAATTTAAACTTGAATTCAGTGTAAATTTGAAGAACAAAATTGATCACACATCTCGCGTACACTCGTGTTTCCTTAAACTAGAACCAGAGCGCTAGATACCATTTTGTTGGAGTTAATAGCGAGAAACCTCCATTGAAGCACAAGATGAAGATGAAATCATTAAAGATAAAGAGAAAGGAAGAGAAACTTGTAACTAACTTTCTATCTTAAATGTAAAAATTAAATTCTGTTACAAATAAAACTCACATTGAGTTTATTTACACAAAGCTAAATTTAAATGCAAATCAAATTAACCTTAAATGCAAGTGAAAGTTAAATGCAACTTAGACTAGTTGACTTGAATTTGGATTATATTTCAACATGTTCGACTAGTGACCAAATGGTTAGACCAATTAACTAATGACCCAGTACCCTCTCTGATTTGATGACCGGCCCGAGTTTTAAAACATTGGTTAGAAGTCGACACATGCTCAAAAGACATTATACATAGCCATATATTTCGTCGAGTTTAAATCTTAATATTACACGTGTTAGAAAATTTTACAATATAGTCACTACCCTGTATTTATAGAAAGTACATTTATGTCGTTGTGTTATGCAAACATGTCTTTCAAGTTATCTTTCTTTTGATTTCACCACTACGATTGATTTTTTTTTTTGTATTTTTTTCAAGAACTATGATTATGTATTGACTTACTCTGTGCTCTCCAACAAAAGATGAATTTCGACTGTAAGAGTTAGTTAAAACGTAAAATGAGCAGCGCCTATCATTTGAAATGAGCCACTCATCTTTTTAGAGTTTTTTTCGTTGTTTGTGAGATAATTTTTTTTGTTATTGATTTGGTACCTCTTGTGCCGAGTTTCGGCGAGTGTGCGGGTATATCCGCTGTTTTGGTTGTAACACTTTTTTGTGAGTGTTAGCTGAAGATTTCGTTTTGCAAATATGATCCTTCGAAGGGTGAAGATTCGAAGGAGGATGGTTCCTGATGACCGTCTTTGAAGATAAAATGGCTCCTGATGGCCATGTTTCGAGGATGAAGAATTTCTAAGTCATAACGAAGATAGTGAATGCTGAAGCTAGTAGGAGTGTATATCTTCGAGACTTAGACAAATTTTACGAAATATGTTAAGTACTGATGCTTAGTGTATTTCCGTGGTATTTTAATGTTAAGTTATATTGCCACGCGTCGAGGGAGGATTCAGGCGGGAGGATTTAAAATTCGAAGAAGTTTTCATAACTGTCCAGAGACAGATGGCTTTCCGAGGATTCTCATGAGAAACGTGGCATTAGATTAGCGTAGGACCATTAAGGTCGAAACTAGTATAAATAAGGGTTCTAATGTTAGGATTCAGTGTGTTCATTTTGTACAAATTACTCACATATTACTCAAGTATCAAGTGTTAAGAGAAAGAGTTCGCTGAGAAATGTACGTATGACACCACCATCATTTTAATACATGTGTATTTTCCTTTACTTTTAAGTATCTTTCGATATTATTGCATTTCATTTACTTCTTGCCATTTACATTCCTGCATTCTTTTTCTTTATCTTTGAAGTATTTAACATTTCTGCACTTTAAGATTCTTGCACTTTTACAGTTTTTGTCTTATGTTTTATTTTGACTTACCTTTCGCTGAGTTATATTTACGCGTATAACTAAGTGATTGTTAACCTTTATTATTTCGATTGAGTAATTCTTATTTTCAAGACAAACCATAAACATGGATCGAATAACAATATTTTTGACTATTTCCTAGGATCAATCTAGTCGATCATGCGAGTAACCAAATCATATTCATTATAGTTTGGAAGACTAGCGATTGTTTACCGGAAATCACCGTAAACAAATTGGCACACCCAGTGGGACTGTGTCAAGCAAATTGTTTTTAATCGATTGTTTTATTTTGTCTAGACAATATCAAGACCTTGTATGAACCTTAGGAACGGTAAATTAACAAACAGCGCACAACCGATTCCCAAACGAAGGTACAATAGGAAAATGGTCGTCACGACCAATGCAGGGGGAAATCAAGATCCCCCACAAGGCTCAGGATCAGGAGCGGAAAATTCTACGCACGTTTCGACTTCAACTCAAGGAGCGCGGGATACACCGGGTCCAAATGGATTGAGACCCACGGATAGTTCTCAGGCTATACCAGAGAATAATACATAACCATCAGGGACTATTCCAGTTTCAGTGTCAACTACCGCACCTGCTGAAGGATAGAAAAACACTTAGAAAGGGGGGGTTTGAATAAGTGTAGTCTAAAAACTTGAACGATAAAAACAATTTGCACAGTTATTTTTATCCTGGTTCGTTGTTAACTAAACTACTCCAGTCCACCCCCACGGAGTGATTTACCTCACCTGAGGATTTAATCCACTAATCGCAACAGATTACAATGGTTTTCCACTTAGCCCACGACTAAGTCTTCTAGAGTATCCTGATCACTCTAGGAACAAATGCTTAGACACAAGCTAAGACTTTCTTAGAGTATCCTGACCACCACGTGATCACTCTAATTACAACTGCTTAGACACAAACTAAGACTTCCTAGAGTATCCTGATCAACACTTGATCACTCTAGTTACTTACAAATTAATGTAATCAATTCTAAGAGTATTACAAATGCTTCTGAAAAGCTATAATCACAACAGTGATATTTCTCTTAACGTTTAAGCTTAATCTCACTAATATATTACAACACCAATGTAGTGAGCTTTGATGAAGATGAAGTTTCTGAGCTTTGATTTGAACAGCGTTTCAGCAAGTTAATATTCACAGAAATCGTCAAGAGTTGGTAACCTTGCTTCTCATCAGAACTTCATATTTATAGGCACTTGAGAAGATGACCGTTGGGAGCATTTAATGCTTTGCGTATTCCGTACAGCATTGCATTTAATGTTTCACGCTTTTGTCAACTACCTCGAGCCTTGTTCACGCTGTGTCTACTGACGTTGCCTTTAATAGCTTCCAACGTTCCTTTTGTCAGTCAGCGTAGCCTGCCACTTGTACTTTCTTCTGATCTGATGTTTGTGTATACAATGTTTGAATATCATCAGAGTCAAATAGCTTGGTGCATAGCATCTTCTTGTCTTCTGACCTTGAAGTGCTTCTGAGCGTGATACCATGAGAACTTCAGTGCTTCTGCTTCTGAACTCAAGTTCTTCTGATGCTTCCATAGACCCATGTTCTGATTCTGCCTTGACCATCTTCTGATGTCTTGCCAGACCATGTTCTAATGTTGCATGCTGAACCTTCTGAGACAGAGCTTCTGAGTGCTGATTTGTGCATACTCTTTATATATTTCCTGAAAGGGAAATTGAAATGTATTAGAGTACCACATTATCTCACACAAAATTTATATCCTTGTTATCATCAAAACTAAGAATATTGATCAGAACAAATCTTGTTCTAACAATCTCCCCCTTTTTGATGATGACAAAAACATATATAAATGATATGAATTTGCGATCAGAAAGAGCAGACGGCTAAAGACAATTACACAGCTATAGCATAAGCATGTGAATATGTCTCCCCCTGAGATTAACAATCTCCCCCTGAGATGAATAATCTCCCCCTGAAATTAATACTAGAAGAATTTTATAAATAAAAGACTTCCCTGAGTATTTCAGTAGAGACGTTCACAGTGCTTGATCTTCAGAACATTCATGACTTCTGATTTCTGCTTCCATAGGACAGCTTCAGAACATTGAATTTCTTTAGATCTTCAGAACATTCACAGCTTCTGACTTCTGCTTCCATCGGACAGCTTCAGAACCTGAATTTCTTTGATCTTCAGAACATTCACAGCTTCTGACTTCTGCTTCCATCGGACAGCTTCAGAACTTGAATTTCTTTAGATCTTTAGAACATCCACAGCTTCTGATTCTTGCTTCCATTGGGACAGCTTCAGAGCTTGAATTTCTTCTTTCATCACTTCATGCTAGAATGTATCAGAACATTGTTGAATGTACCAGAGCATCATCAGAGCATCTCTACATCCTGAAATGTTACAGAACAAAACTAAACGACAAAAGTCAGCATGAATGAGTCAGAACATAAAATATGTTTTAGAACACATAATATGTATCAGAGCCAATATAGAATGTATCAGAACATATAGACATAATGTTTCAGATCATATTCTATCATCAGAATATCTGAACATTCTTCCTTCTTGCTTCTGATTCTGATTCTGAAGCTTCATAGCACTCAGCTTGCTTCAAGAATCCACAGCATTCATCTTGTTGCTTCTCATGTTGATCTTTAAAGAGAATTTTCAATTCCTGCAACTCAATTTAAAGCATAGAACTTTGCAAGTTCTGTTAGTAATGTGGGGCCTTTTTACCCGGTAACTGATAATATTAATCAGATCATTTATCATATATTTTTCTCCCCCTTATTGTCATAACATCAAAAAGAATATAAAAGATTCAGATGTAGAAAACGACAAAGGAAAGAAACAGAATTAAACTTTTCATTAATTAAGCAAACAGAATTACAAAAGATGTATGCAGAATAAGCAGATGCAACAAACAAAGAAAACTACAAAGACCAAAGACTAAGACCCTAGCCTAGACAAAATCTGCGCCAGTATGTCATGAATCCTGTCAGTGCTTGCAGTTTGCCTTGCCATGAAGGAGCGAAACTCAGCATTGGTTGCTTCTTGCGTGTCCAACCGAGAAGGTTCACCAGATGAAGAAGCGCCAGAACTTCTGCCAACAGGGACATCAATCTCAGTAGGGCGATCTGCTGGAAAGTCTTCAGCTTCTGCACCTTCCATCTCAACATCTGAGTCTGACTCAGAAGCAGCCTCAGCATATTCTGGTTCGGGCAACTCAGAAGCTCCAACTTCCAACGCCTGAAGAATAGCTGCTAGGTTTGTTGGAGGAGTTGGACCAGCAACTTCTGCAGGATAAACCACTTCTGGAAAGACCATGTGAGGAGCGCTTTCAGAAGGGTTCATCAGTTGCCTTTCTCTTTTGTTTGCGACCAGTTTCTTGAATTGATGAGCTTGACGAAGGATTCATGGTGACTTTGCAGATAGTGAGAACCGCTAGGGTTTATGATATGAATGCAAAGAGAGAGAGAGAGAGAGACAGAGAGAGAGCAAAAAAAAAGAAACTGAATGCAAGAGAGAGAAATATAAGAGGGAAAAGAAGCGTTTGAAGAATATAAAAGAAAAAGAAATAAACTGAAATGATGAATAGCATTTAATGTTACGTGACGTGAGGAGAGATAATAATGACAAAAGAAGTGATTAGCACAGTTACCTAAGTAGGCGTCCCCTCAACTGCACGCATGCTTGTCCAGAAATAGTGAACACGTGTTTACCATCTGGAAAGCCAGTTACAGCTGTTTTACTTTTAAAGAGATTCTGAGTCAACTTAAACAATGAAACGTTAGTAATAACAGAATCACTACTTCTAATTGATTACAATCAGAACTTCTTAAAAAAAACAATCACATTTCAGAAGATACTCATACATAAGATTTTCTCATCTTATCATTCTGGGCATAAATCCATACTGATATTCCTCAGAATGAACTTAAACCTATCTTCAGCAAGGGGTTTTGTAAAGATATCAGCCCATTGATGGTCTATATCCACAAAGTTTAAAGATATAACACCCTTCTGAACATAGCCCCTTATGAAATGATGTTTAATCTCAATATGTTTAGCTTTTGAATGTAAGATAGGATTCTTAGATAAACCTATAGCAGAAGTATTATCACAGAAAATAGGAATGTTACTCTCATATATCTGATAATCTTCTAGCTGACTTCTCATCCAGAGCATTTGTGTGCTACAACCAACAACAGCAACATATTCTGCTTCTGTTGTTGAGAGGGCAATTGTAGCTTGCTTCTTGCTGTACCATGAGATCAGATGACTTCCAAGAAATTGACAACTTCCAGAAGTGCTCTTTCTTTCTATTCTATCTCCAGCATAGTCAGCATCACAGAATCCTACTAAGTTGTAATCTTTGGATCTTCTGTAAACTAAACCAACATTAGTAGTACCTTTCAGATACCTCAGAATTCTCTTAACCGCAGTTAAATGAGATTCTCTCGGATCTGATTGGAATCTAGCACACAAACAAACACTGAAGAGAATGTCAGGTCTAGAAGCAGTTAGGTATAGAAGATATCCAATCATACCTCTGTACAACTTCTGATCTACCTTCTTACTTACCTCATCCTTACCTAGGACACATGTTGGATGCATAGGAGTTTTGGCTTCTTTGCTTTCAGAAAGATTAAACTTCTTCAGAAGTTCTTTCACATACTTCGTTTGATGAACATAGGTTCCATCAGAAGTTTGGTTGATTTGAATCCCAAGGAAATACTTGAGTTCTCCCATCATGCTCATTTCAAATTCAGCCTGCATAGACTCAGCAAACTCCTTTCCAAGTGTAGCATTAGATGTTCCAAAGATAATATCATCAACATATATTTGACAAATTAAAATATCCTTTTTAAATGTTTTACAGAAGAGAGTAGTGTCCACTTTTCCTCTAGTGAAACAATTTTCCAGAAGGAAAGAACTCAAACGTTCATACCAAGCTCTAGGAGCTTGTTTCAATCCGTATAATGATTTCTTTAATTTAAAAACATGATTTGGAGACATGGAGTCTTCAAAACCAGGAGGTTGATGGACATAAACTTCTTCATCTATGTAACCATTTAAGAAGGCACTCTTAACATCCATCTGATAAAGAGTGATGTTGTGTTGAGTGGCAAAAGAAATTAATAGACGAATAGATTCTAACCTGGCCACTGGTGCAAAGGTTTCTGTATAGTCAATCCCTTCTTGCTGACTATAACCCTGAGCCACCAGTCTGGCTTTGTTTCTTACCACTTCACCTTTCTCACTCAGCTTGTTTCTGAAAACCCATTTTGTTCCTATAATATTGAATCCTTTAGGTCTTGGAACAAGATCCCAAAAGTCATTCCTTGTAAACTGATTTAACTCTTCTTGCATGGCAATTATCCAGTCTGTATCTTCTAGAGCTTGATCAACAGAAGTTGGCTCGATCAGAGAAACCAGACCTAATTGACATTCAGCATTGTTCTTGAGGAATGCTCTTGTTCTGATAGGATTATCTTTCTTTCCAATAATGACATCTTCTGAGTGAGCAGATGTGAGTCTAGATGATCTTCTGATAGTTGGTTCTTCAGAACTTCTCAAATTTTCCAAGGATGCAGCAACTTGATCTTCTGATTCTTTGCTGCTTTGGTTTTCAGCTTCTGAAACTTTTCTTCTTGGTTCTTCAACTTCTGAGATATCAATATCAATATCTGCAAAATTTTCAAACTGCTTTGGCTTTTCAAGACCAAGCTTATCATCAAACCTGATATTGATTGATTCTTCTACAACCAATGTTTCAGTATTGTATACTCTGTAGCCTTTAGAGCGTTCAAAATATCCAAGAAGGAAACACTTTCGTGCCTTAGAATCAAACTTACCAAGATGATCTTTAGTGTTCAGAATAAAACAAACACATCCAAAAGGATGAAAATATGAAATGTTGGGCTTTCTGTTCTTCCACAATTCATAAGGAGTCTTATTTAGAATAGGTCTTATAGAGATTCTATTCTGAATATAACATGCAGTGTTTATTGCTTCTGCCCAGAAGTGCTTAGCCATATTGGTTTCGTTGATCATGGTTCTGACCATTTCTTGTAGAGTCCTATTCTTTCGTTCTACAACTCCATTTTGTTGTGGAGTTCTAGGACAAGAGAAATCATGGGCAATACCATTTTCTTTGAAGAACTCCTCAAAGAATTTGTTCTCAAATTCACCACCATGATCACTTCTGACCTTTATGATTTTACACTCCTTCACAGTTTGGGTCTGAGTGCAGAATTCAAAGAACACTGAATGAGACTCATCCTTGTGTTTCAAGAACTTTACCCATGTCCAGCGGCTATAATCATCAACGATGACTAATCCATATTTCTTCCCTTTGACAGATGCTGTTTTGACTGGGCCAAACAGATCAATGTGCAAAAGTTCTAACGGCCTTGAGGAAGAGACAACATTCTTAGACTTGAATGCAGGTTTGGAGAACTTGCCCTTCTGACATGCTTCACAAAGAGCATCTGATTTGTATTTCAGATTAGGGAGTCCTCTGACAAGATTTAGTTTGTTAATCTGAGAAATCTTTCTCAAACTAGCATGTCCTAATCTTCTGTGCCAGACCCATTGCTCTTCAGAAACAGACATAAGACAAGTCACCTTCTGATTCTTAAGATCCTGAAGATCTGTCTTATAAATGTTGTTCTTTCTCTTGCCTGTAAATAGGATTGAGCCATCCTTCTGACTTACAGCCTTGCAAGACTTTTGATTAAAGATTATGTCATAACCATTGTCACTTAATTGACTTATGGACAATAAGTTATGAGCTAATCCATTTACTAGAAGAACATTAGAAATAGAAGGAGAGTTACCAGACTTTATAGTTCCTGAGCCAATAATTTTGCCCTTCTGATCTCCTCCAAACTTCACTTCTCTAGCAGATTTAAGCATCAGGTCTTGGAACATAGACCTTCTTCCTGTCATGTGTCGCGAGCATCCAGAGTCCAGGTACCATGACATGTTGTGCTTTTCCTTCTTTGCAGCCAAGGATATCTGCAATAGGAATAATCTTTTCCTTAGGTACCTACATCTTCTTGGGTCCTTTCTTGTTAGTTTTCCTCAAGTTCTGATTGAACTTGGGTTTAGCATTATATGAAATAGGAGGAACAGAATGATAGTTTATGTTCTGAGTTCCATGATATTTCTTAGGTTTTGTCACATGCTTCTTGGTGTGTGTTATGTGAAAGCTTTGAGCATGTGATGTGTGCCTAATATCATGGGAGTGGCCAAATTTAAATTGGTTATACAGAGGCTTGTATGATATTTTCATATCATCCACAGATTCAAGCTTGTATGGGATTTCACCCTCATAACCAATGCCAGCTCTTTTGTTTCCTGACACAACATATATCATAGAAGCAAGTTGACTTCTGCCAATACTTTTAGATAAGAACTTTCTAAAGCTCGAGTCATATTCTTTCAGAATATGATTCATGCTAGGAATGGATTTTTCTGTTTCAGAAGGCGATCCACTATCTTTGGATAGATTTAAAACTTTTTCCTTCATTTCTGAATTTTCCAATTCCAGCTTCTTAGTTTCAAATTCAAACTGCTTTTTCAGCTTCTTGTATTTGATACTAAGATGAGCCTTGAGTTCCAGAAGTTCTGTTAAACTGGAAACTAACTCTTCTCTAGATAGTTCAGAAAATACCTCTTCAGAATCTGATTCTGATGTAGATTCTGATCCATCATCTTCTGTAGCCATCAGCGCGAAGTTGGCTTGTTCTCCTTCAGAGTCTGATTCTGATTCTGATTCAGAATCATCCCATGTTGCCATAAGACCTTTCTTCTTATGAAACTTCTTCTTGGGATTCTCCTTCTGAAGTTTTGGACACTCGTTCTTGTAATGTCCAGGCTCATTGCACTCATAGCAGACAGCCTTCTTCTTGTCAGATCTTTTGTCTCCAGAAGATTCTCCTCGTTCAAATCTCTTTGAGCTTCTGAAGCCTCTGAACTTCCTTTGCTTGCTCTTCCAGAGTTGGTTTACCCTTATGGAGATCATGGACAGTTCATCTTCTTCTTCAGATTCTGATTCTTCAGGATCTTCTTCTCTAGCCTGAAAAGCGTTAGTGCATTTTTTAACATTAGATTTTAATGCAATAGACTTACCTTTCTTTTGAGGCTCGTTTGCGTCCAGCTCTATTTCATGGCTTCTCAAGGCACTGATAAGCTCTTCCAACGAAACTTCATTCAGATTCTTGGCAATCTTGAATGCAGTCACCATTGGACCCCATCTTCTGGGTAAGCTTCTGATAATCTTTTTTACATGATCAGTCTTGGTGTAGCCTTTATCCAAAACTCTTAATCCAGCAGTTAGCGTTTGAAATCTTGAGAACATCTTCTCAATGTTTTCATCATCCTCCATCTTGAAGGCTTCATATTTCTGGATTAGAGCAAGAGCTTTAGTCTCCTTGACTTGAGCATTTCCCTCATGGGTCATTTTCAATGACTCATATATATCATAGGCCGTTTCCCTGTTAGATATCTTCTCATACTCAGCATGAGAGATAGCATTCAGCAAAACAGTTCTACATTTATGATGATTCTTGAAAAGCTTCTTCTGATCATCATTCATTTCTTGCCTTGTAAGCCTTACTCCACTAGCTTTCACTGGATGTTTGTAACCATCCATCAGAAGATCCCATAGTTCACCATCTAGACCAAGAAAGTAACTTTCCAGTTTATCTTTCCAGTATTCAAAGTTTTCACCATCAAATACTGGTGGTCTAGTATAACCATTGTTACCATTGTATTGCTCAGCAGAGCCAGATGTAGATGCAGGTGGATCTGTTGGAATTTCACCAGGCATCTTTTACTGAAGCGTTTTTCTCTTCCTGAATCTTTTCTAAACACGGTTAAGTGCTTGCACCTTAGAACCGGCGCTCTGATACCAATTGAAGGATAGAAAAACACTTAGAAAGGGGGGGTTCGAATAAGTGTAGTCTAAAAACTTGAACGATAAAAACAATTTGCACAGTTATTTTTATCCTGGTTCGTTGTTAACTAAACTACTCCAGTCCACCCCCACGGAGTGATTTACCTCACCTGAGGATTTAATCCACTAATCGCAACAGATTACAATGGTTTTCCACTTAGCCCACGACTAAGTCTTCTAGAGTATCCTGATCACAACCTGATCACTCTAGGAACAAATACTTAGACACAAGCTAAGACTTTCTTAGAATATCCTGACCACCACGTGATCACTCTAATTACAACTGCTTAGACACAAGCTAAGACTTCCTAGAGTATCCTGATCAACACTTGATCACTCTAGTTACTTACAAATTAATGTAATCAATTCTAAGAGTATTACAAATGCTTCTGAAAAGCTATAATCACAACAGTGATATTTCTCTTAACGTTTAAGCTTAATCTCACTAATATATTACAACAGCAATGTAGTGAGCTTTGATGAAGATGAAGTTTCTGAGCTTTGATTTGAACAGCGTTTCAGCAAGTTAATATTCACAGAAATCGTCAAGAGTTGGTAATCTTGCTTCTCATCAGAACTTCATATTTATAGGCACTTGAGAAGATGACCGTTGGGAGCATTTAATGCTTTGCGTATTCCGTACAGCATTGCATTTAATGTTTCACGCTTTTGTCAACTACCTCGAGCCTTGTTCACGCTGTGTCTACTGACGTTGCCTTTAATAGCTTCCAACGTTCCTTTTGTCAGTCAGCGTAGCCTGCCACTTGTACTTTCTTCTGATCTGATGTTTGTGTATACAATGTTTGAATATCATCAAAGTCAAACAGCTTGGTGCATAGCATCTTCTTGTCTTCTGACCTTGAAGTGCTTCTGAGCGTGATACCATGAGAACTTCAGTGCTTCTGCTTTTGAACTCAAGTTCTTCTGATGCTTCCATAGACCCATGTTCTGATTATGCCTTGACCATCTTCTAATGTCTTGCCAGACCATGTTCTGATGTTGCATGCTGAACCTTCTGAGACAGAGCTTCTGAGCGCTGATTTGTGCATACTCTTTATATATTTCCTGAAAGGGAAATTGCAATGTATTAGAGTACCATATTATCTCACACAAAATTTATATCCTTGTTATCATCAAAACTAAGAATATTGATCAGAACAAATCTTGTTCTAACACCTGCATCTACAAGCGCAAACGAGATACCACTTTTCTCGACAAATGCTGCAAATAACTTATTCAACCTAGGGTCGAACTCCGCGTTCGAGTGGAGGCCAAACTACCCATACGGAATGCCATATCCATATGGAACAGGTGTACGAGGGGCAGGACCTACATATACTACAACAAACAATGCGACGTTTTCGCCAAATGTTGGTTCAGCGGGTCGAAGTGCACAAAATACTGGCTTCTCTGCCCAAATACCCAATTTTACCACAAGTAATCAAGCAGCATTCCGACAAGAAATGGATGCAAGCAACCATGATGTGTTAGGGGTCCTGGCCAAGGAACTGACTTCAATTTTGAATCCACTAGCAATAAATATTACTAGTACGAATCGAGAGAATGTGGAGATTTTCCAAAAGATATCATCTCAGATGAATCGAATGGCAGAATTCATGGGAGTTCCATACCCTAAACGAAAGGAAAAGCAGCCCTTGTATCGAGAAGAAGGACCCATTATGGAACGTATTTAAGATGTGGTCCCTCCGTCTAGGACAACCACTAATAATATAGTTGCCCCACAAAGAACAGCGGCAACCGAAGGGAACCAAGTAATAGATTTGGAGGCTTCGAATCAAAGAGCTGTTCCTGTTCAACAGGAGATGGAGGAAGTAAGGCCCAGATTAAGGATAGTGGGTAGGAACGAACACCCAGATGAAATCGTTCAGAGAGTCAGAAGAGAAAATCTGGCTACGGAAAATAACTTAACTGCCATGATAGAAAGGGTTATGACCAATAATGGCCTTAGTACTGGACTTCGACGTCCAAATTATACATCCCCTATATCAGATTATGTCATGCAGACAGAGTTGCCTAGAGGCACTAAAGTACCCAAGTTCACAAAGTTTTCTGGCGAAACTAGCGAGTCAACTGTGGAACATATTGCCAGATACCTGACAGAAGCAGGAGACTTAGCAGGGAACGAAGATTTAAGGATCAAATACTTCCCTAGTTCTCTAACAAAGAATGCTTTTATTTGGTTCACTACTTTACCACCAAATTCGATAGATGCTTGGGCACACTTAGAAAGGTTGTTCCACGAACAGTTCTACATGGGCCAAACCAAGATAAGTCTGAAAGAATTGGCCAGCATTAAGAGGAAGTTTACAGAACCAATTGATGATTACCTGAATAGGTTCCGACTATTGAAATCAAGGTGTTTCACAACAGTCCCAGAACACGAATTGGTCGAAATGGCTGTCGGTGGTCTAGATTATTCAATAAGAAAGAAACTAGATACTCAGTACCTTAGGGATATGGCCCAGTTGGCAGATAGGGTTCGACAAGTCGAACGCCTGAAAGCAGAAAAGGCTAGAGCAAACAAGGGATATAAAAAGGAAAGGGTAGCATACGTCGAGGCGGAAGACGCTGATGACGAGTCTTTCAGCGACTCATATGGCATAGAAGAGGTCGAAATAGATTTAGCCGAACTGAAAGAAGCGCCACCTTATGCTTGCAAATTACTCAATCCTGCAAATGGAAAAAACCCAGTAGAAAACGATAAGAACGATAGATTCCCTAAGAAAACTTACACTTTCGACGTCACTAAGTGTGATGAGATATTTGATTTACTAGTAAAAGATGGCCAAATGATACTACCTCCAAATTCCAAAATTCCCCCGTTAGAACAACGAAAGAAGAGAGGATTTTGTAAATACCATGGTTTTTTGGGCCATAAAACCTCACAATGTTTTCTTTTCAGGGATCTAATTCAAAACGCTATCAAGGATGGACGTTTGAAGTTTGCCGACAAGTCTAAGAGTCACATGAAGGTCGACACAAATCCTTTGAATATTGCTGATGCTAGCCTGTGTGAACCACTGGATGTCAACATGATAGAGGTTTCTGAGGTGAACATTGCGAAAGCTGAGACAATGTTAACTGGAAAGCAGGCTACTGAAAGCCTAAATGACGATACGGTCTTCAATACTGATGTTGAAGAATCCCCAAAGACAGAGGGAACTGAAGATTCGAGAGGGAAAACCAGTGAGGCCACTGAAGACCTCAGGGTAAAACTTCAACAAATCCAGATTTCTGAAGCCCCTCTAGCAGTTGTTAACATGGTCAGTGCCAGACGACCAGTGTCTGAATTTGGCGAATTGGAAACATGGTTGACAAGACAAAAGGGAAACATCGAAATTCCTCCAAGAGGGGAAAGTCTCAAAGATTACCTCTGGAATTGCCATGAAAGGAATGGCGGAAAACAATGGATGTGTCCAAGATGTTCGATCATGCTGAATCGAAGGGTCGAAGCCAACTTCGAAAGAGCTCGACGCGAGAGATGGGAACACCCCGGGAGAGAACCAAACCCGTTGCTACAAGTGTACCCAAGGATGGAAGAAAGCTTAGTGAGATTTCTGGTCAGATGTCACAGGCAAAACACTGAAGTTGCACTGTGCCCCAGATGTGGGGCAGTGTATGATGAAATGCTGGCACGATCATTCGAGAGGGTGTACTGCTACGTGGGTCGAGAAACTCAGGGATTACGTCCTAACCTGTATGGTTTCGATATATGGACCCCAACGAAGAGACCTGACAGCCCACATCCTAGGTCTCGAAGGGTAACATTCAGAGTTCCTGCAGATGTACCTAGGGATCGATGGGTGCAAGCTGGTGCAAGAACCAACAAATGGCGAAGTTGGGACCAAGGAGGAAGGACTGCAATGGCATATAGGAAGCAATTTCAAAACTCAAATCTAGAGATGCATCGGTTGGAGAATTACAAGGGAAAAAATCCTATGTCCAGATCCTAGTGGAGAAGGCACCAGAGAATGAAAAAGGCTCAAAGAGAATACAGACCAAGAGAAGCTGGAGAGTCTAGTAGAAACCAAGTCCCACACCAGGGGGCGAAGGCAAGCAAACCTCCGGTGGAACGCAAACTATTCGAAGTTGAAAATATTTTAGAAGAAGAAGAAAAGATGCATTCCAGTCCTTGGAAGGAAGAGGATAGAATGACAAATGATTTCGATTCTGATGGGGTGTCATCTATAAATCTTAATTGCAACGTTGTGTCTGTACTCCCTCATGAGTTTAATCAGGAAACTGAAGTTGAAGACTGCGAAGAGGCGGATATCGAAGAAATGGCAAAACACAGACCTGTGTGTTATTATGTTCTAAACAACGGTGCAGTTGAAGAGCAGAACGCTTTCTTCGAGAGGCCCGATGAAGGTATGCGAAATCATTTGAAACCACTCTACATAAGGGCTAAAATTGAAGATGTTGGCATTAATAAAGTCCTAGTAGATGGGGGGCAGCAGTGAACCTAATGCCCCAATACATGCTGAAAAGAATTGGTATGTTCGATACCGATATAAGGCCACACAACATGGTTTTGTCTAACTATGAAGGCAAAATAGGGCAAACCTTGGGAGTTGTCCAAGTGAATCTCACGGTGGGATCAGTCACAAGGCCAACTATGTTTATGGTCATACCTGCGAAAGCAAATTACAATCTCTTGCTCGGAAGGGAATGGATCCACGGAGTTGCAGCGGTGCCATCGACAATGCATCAAAGGGTAACCATTTGGAGGGAAAATGGTATAGTAGAGAATATTGAAGGGGATCAGAGTTACTATATGGCTGAAGTTAATCAAGTCAATAAAACTAACTTCGATAGGAACTTGGCAAACATAGGACCTTGTCATACTGCAGAAGAGATGTATACCCCGAATAAAAATGCATTGTACTATTTAACTCTACACCCAAATGGTTTCCAGTGGAATAGGGAAATAATGGATGGCCCGGAAGATACCCCACCAACGGAGCATCATCCAACAGTACGGCCAACAGGCTGGGATGACGAAGTTGATGATGTCTGAGTCATCATTTTTCGAAAGGATTTCGGCTTATGTAGCCGAGAATAAAAGAAGGACGGCTCTCGAAGCCGAAGTGTCAAACATGTTGTTTAATGAAGGTCTGAAAAAAGAAGAAGCTCCAGAAATGGGGATAGATACGATCCCTCACCTGCCTGAAGATTCAGTCCAGGTCAAAGAGATTTCAGGAGAAAAGATAGGTCAAAGATTGGATGCAATCTATGACGAAGAGCCTTTGGGTTTCAAGAAGGACCCAATGGGATCAAATATCAAGATGTTAGCCCAAGATCCACTAGAAGAAGTAGATCTCGGAGATGGAGATCAAAGGAGGGTAACATATGTCAGTGCGAAACTAGGTCCAACGCTGAAGTCGAAAGTGGTCGCGTTGCTGAAGGAGAACAAGGATTGCTTTGCATGGGATTACGATGAGATGCCTGGTTTAGGGCGCGATTTGGTCGAATTGAAGTTACCTATAAACGAAGGAAAAAAGCCCATCAAGCAAACTCCTAGAAGATTCGCACCAGAAATTCATTCGAAGATTAAAGCAGAAGTCGAAAGACTCCTATGGTGTAAATTCATCAGAACCACAAGGTATGTCGAATGGATTGCTAATATTGTACCAGTTATTAAAAAGAATGGCTCATTAAGAGTATGCATAGATTTTCGTGATCTAAATGCAGCAACTCCTAAGGATGAATATCCCATGCCTGTGGCAGAAATGTTAGTGGATTCGGCCGCAGGCTTCAAGTATCTAAGTATGTTGGATGGATATTCCGGATATAATCAGATTTTCATTGCAGAAGAAGATGTGTCTAAAACAGCTTTTCGTTGCCCAGGGGCAATAGGCACCTATGAGTGGGTTGTGATGCCATTCGGTTTAAAGAATGCTGGGGCAACCTACCAGAGAGCAATGAATTCTATATTTCATGATTTTATAGAAACGTTCATGCAAGTATACATAGATGACATCGTTGTTAAATCTGTCTCAGATTGCGATCATCTAGATCATCTAAGCCAATCATTCGAAAGAATGAGAAAACATGGCTTAAAGATGAATCCCCTCAAATGTGCTTTCTTTGTGCAGGCTGGAGATTTCCTGGGCTTCGTGGTTCATAAAAAGGGGATAGAAATTAATCAGAATAAAACAAAGGCTATTATGGAAACCAAGCCTCCATCCACGAAGAAAGAGTTACAGTCCTTGCTGGGGAAGATAAACTTCTTAAGAAGGTTCATCTCTAATTTGAGTGGACGCACACAAGCTTTCTCCCCTCTACTTCGTCTGAGGGAAGGAAAGTTCGAATGGTGTGTCGAACATCAAGAAGCTTTTGATAAAATCAAGCAATACTTGATCCATCCACCAATATTATCTCCCCCAAGTGGGAAGAAACACATGCGTCTGTATATTTCAGCTTCAGATAAAACAATCGACATCATGTTAGCACAAGAAGATGAAAATGGCATCGAAAGAGCCATTTATTACTTAAGTAGAGTACTCAATGATGCAGAGACTAGATACACTGCGATAGAAAAACTCTGCCTTTGTTTGTATTTCTCTTGTATCAAACTTAAGTATTATATATAGCCAGTTGATGTTTATGTTTCGTCTCATTGTAAACTTTCCCCAAGTGATCTGGAGGATTCACAATTAGGTTACGCTAACAAAGAAGAGTTCGAAGTATTAACATAGACTCATTGACAGATGCAGATTGGAGAAGTCCAATAGTAAACTATCTAAAAAATCCTTCGACAGATGCAGACAGGAAGGTGAAGTATAGAGCCCTGTCATATTTCCTGATGGGAAACGAATTGTTCAAGAAAACTCCTGAAGGGGTCTTGTTAAAATGCTTGGGTGAAGCAGAAGCATATTTGGCTCTTTCAAATGTGCACAGTGGAGCATGTGGTGCACATCAAGCAGGACACAAAATGAAATGGCTTCTGTTTCGTTATGGGATGTATTGGCCTTCCATGTTAAAAGACTGCATAGAGTTTGCGAAGGGGTGTCAAGAATGTCAAGAACATGCAGGTATCCAACACGCCCCAGCAAACGAATTAAGTTCAATAGTGAAACCATGGCCTTTTAGGGGATGGGCACTAGATTTGATTGGAGAAATCCATCCCAAATCATCTAAAGGTCAAAGATACATATTGATAGGAATAGACTACTTCACAAAATGGGTCGAAGCAATACCACTTGCGAATGTGGACCAAGAGGCTGTGATTGAGTTTATTCAAAAACATATTATATACAGATTTGGAATCCCAGAAAGTATAACTACTGATCAAGGATCAGTGTTCACTGGGCGAAAGATGCAGGACTTCGCCAAAGAAATAGGGTTCAAATTGTTTACTTCTACACCTTACTATGCTCAGGCAAATGGACAAGTTGAAGCAGCAAACAAGATAATAATTGGTCTTATCAAGAAACATGTGGGGAGAAAACCCAAGAATTGGCATAAAACTTTGGACCAAGCACTCTGGGCTTGTCGAACATCTCCAAAAGAAGCTACAAATACAACGCCTTTCCAACTGACGTTTGGTCACGACGCAGTACTCCCAATCGAGATACATCTGCAGTCAGTAAGGATACAAAGACAGGCAGAAATCCCTCCCAACATATACTGGGAGTTAATGATGAATGAATTAGTAGACCTGGACGAAGATAGAATTCGAGCATTGGAGATGATAAAAAGGCAAAAGGAAAGAGTATCCAGAGCATACAACAAAAAGGTGAAAGGTAAAACGTTTATCAATAATGACTTAGTTTGGAAGGTTATTTTACCTATAGATCGAAAGAATCAGGCACTTGGTAAATGGTCCCCACACTGGGAAGGACCCTTTCGAATCCTAAAGGTATTTTCGAATAATGCTTACGAAATCGAAGAATTAGCAGAAGATCGCAGGATCTTAAGAGTAAATGGGAAGTATCTGAAGAGATACAAACCAAGCATGCATGAAGTAAAGATTGCAAAAACGTAGATATTTAAGGTACTACGTAAGCCAAAATGGCTAAACTAATGCCAAAATGGTTTTGTGAGCAAAATATACGGTAA
Source organism: Vicia villosa (assembly GCF_029867415.1). Lineage (NCBI taxonomy): Eukaryota > Viridiplantae > Streptophyta > Magnoliopsida > Fabales > Fabaceae > Vicia > Vicia villosa. Next base: position 126,156,204 of record NC_081184.1, on the reverse strand, counting down.
ATAAAGTAAAGAGGCAAAGAAACAGCAAAATATTTGTCATTAGAAAGTAAAAGATTACAAACATTACAAGATGAAGCCTAGCATGACCCAAAATGTTGAAGATTACAAAAGAGAAAACAAAAAAAACCTAAACCAAAACACCCCCTAGTTGATCCTCTGGTCTAAACCTTCCAAAGCCAGCAGGGGCAAGCTCTCCGCTTCGAACATATCCATGGACCCAGAGCTGCGCATCCTTCTCATTATCCCTTTTTTGAGGAATATGTAAGATAGGAGTCTCCCATATGGAAGACACGTCACAACTCCTTGACGAGCAGCAGCCATAGAGACTACCTCAACAAGTTCTTTGAAGATCATCAAAGGAAAGTTGATTTTCTTCCCACGAAAGCCACAGAGTATAAACTCTAAATCTTCCACCATGATGCTATTTTGATCATGGTTTCGTGGACGGAAATTACCCACAAGGAGTTGGTGCCAAATCCTGATGACCTTGGCGCTGAAAGGGTCGTTGTCCATGAGAGTCCTCAACAGAAGATGAGTGGTCATGTTGAAGCTGTTATCATCAAAGGTTTCCCCAGAGTTGTTGCATCTCATAAGGTTAGAGATAGTGGTGGGAGTGATCCTAATGTGGGCACCTCGAACCTCAGAGATTATGGTGGTTCTACCTTCTGGATCTATGCGTAAAGACGCAAACATCCAGAAATCAGCCAGCATGTTGGGATAAACCGGTACCTCCAAGATTTCATAATAGAAATCAAGCTCTTGGTTGACAAAGAAAGCACTAATGCTTATGGAGTTGTTTTCAAAGTCTTCTTCAGAAACCTTGAACTCCTTTTTGATACAAGCTCTGATATTGTTATAAGTGAGGGGTACTGCCATTTTGTAGAAAAAGTGGGAAGTGTTTTTCTGGTTTTTATTGAAGAAAATGCAAAAGGATGCAACGAAGGTTCAAGATAAGGTTCCGTGGAATAAAGGTGAAGAAAAGAAGTGTGATGTTAACCACTTATATAGACTTGGGGGCAGGAGTGGAACGGTTTAATTTTTAATGTGTGATTAGACTGCGTTTGGTATTCCAAAGAGGAGTTATGGCTTCCGCCGTTTCCCGCCCTTGGAAGTTGAGATGCAATCATGAAAAACTGATGCACACACGTCTTAAAGAGACGTTTTGGAGAAAGTGATGTCATCACTTAATAATGATTACGGCTGAGGGAGTGGAAACGTCAAGTCTAAGTTGAAAGTTGCGAAGGATGGTCAGATCACGTGTTCTACATTAATTAAAATTACTGTGGCAAATCAGGAAAGAGATTTTGGAGAAATCTGGAAGATTTGCTAAGATTACTGTTTGCGAAGATTGCACAAATATGAGAAAAGTGGAAGATAAAAGCTAAGCAGATAAAAGTTGAGCGTACATATATATATTCTACGAAAAGTTTGATTACAAGGCAAAAGTACAACATGATAATGAAGTACAAGGTTTGAGATAACTAATTAAAATCTTTAGGGAGACTGTCTTTTATCTTCGAATATTGAATCTCCCAGGAAGACATGCGAAGTTCAATCAGGGCTCTTTGTTTATTCAGTTCGTCAATTTCAGGAACCAGTTTTCGTGCAGCCTCGAAATGTTGGATTCCTAAACGTGCAACTTCAGTCAATTCCTGCTCACTGGATTGTTGAAGGGTTGCCTTACGAGATTCAGCCTCCTTTATCTTCTCTTAGAGCATTTTTATCTCTTGCTTCCAGGAGTTGATGCTCTTCTCACATTCGTCATATGCTTCCTGGTTCTTCGAATATTTAAGCTTAAGGGCTTCACCCTGTTTGGTCGCATCAATAGCAGATTTCCATGAAGAATTATGAGAGGCCATTTTCGCAGTCAGCTGTTCGTCGACATTGTGTTTTCGAAGAATATTGGCCTGGAGTTGTTCGATCAGGGAACCCAGCAAAACGATCACCTCTGAGACTTCTTTCAAAACAAGGAGTAGATCCACCTTTTTCAGAAGTTGATTCAAGCTGTGACTTTTGATGGGATCCTTGCTAAGAGTTTCGACGAGGTTGGTTTCGAAGAACTTTTCCTTTATCTGATGAAGAAGGACAGAAGTATCCTCTTTACCAGATTCTGGTTGTACAACTGGAGAAGTTTCGAGCTCAGAGGGTGAAGTATTATCAATATCCATCATAGCCTTGAGGAAGCTGAGAGGATCGGTTTGTTTAAGCTGCTCCAATTCTGAAGGGGTAGGTTTTGTTGGGGCAGGAGTCGAAGTAGTTTCAGGGGAAACTATGGTCCCAAAAGTTGTGGTTTCGCGAGGAACTTCTGTGGTTAATTTGGAGGTTTCTTCCATGACATCTTGTTCAGATAAAGTGTCCTCACTACCAGTTGGATGACCAGCTGCATTGTTGCTACCGGAACATTGTTGGTCTGCTTTTTCGCTCTTGTGGGTAGGTGGAGAATCATCAGTTGATTGGCTCCCTTCGACTGCTGTAATAGGAATGATAGTCGCAAGAGGTTGAGCGTCTTCGATCACTGGTGAAAGCACATGAGATTTGCCTGCATGGAATAATTAGAACATGTCATGGTAAGGAAAGTTGCAAGAAATTTCTTCGCTGTAAAAAGAATATGCATTTACCTTGGAGTTTATCAAGATCAATATTAAGAGTGAAGGATTTGAGATCGGAAGTGGCTGTGCCAACATCATCCTACAATCATAAGGTAAAACGTTAACTTAATTATTTTAAGTTAAAAATTTATAAAGATGAGCAGGTTGGGAAATCCAAATACCTTAGTTAGGATGTTATCTGGGCTCGAATTGTGGCTCTCGACAACAAAAGCGTTACTACCACCTTTCAAAGGTGATTCTTCAGAAGATACCTTGTCACCCGGTGAAGTAAGTTTCGAAGACCCAAAGCCCTTTTCTTTTCTTGAAAGAGTAGCGGCCTTCTGCTTTTTCTTTTGGGCTTGTCTGGTTCGAGGTGGAGATTAGTCATCCTCATCTGAGACAACTACTGGAGAAGTTTTTCGCTTCGAATGTGGTGGAGGTTTCGAACTCTAAAATTATAAATTGGCTAAGGTAAGGATGATTCATATAACATACAAATGAAAGATAAAGTATGTATATACCGTGATTTTCTTGTCAGTAGTGAAAGAGTCACTCTCACTGGGCTTGTTGCTCTGCGAACTTCAGAAGCTTTCTGCGTAGGGAGTTGTTTAATCTTTCTCCTTCGAGCGACAGCTGTAGTTGGAACTGGAATTAGTATTTCAGCAGAAAAGGAACGTTAGTTAAAGAATTTTGTCTAAACCCAAACCTTCAGGTATTGGAGTCAAGACACGAACATGTTCAAGATCTATATGGAGATGTCCTTTGAAAGTATCCAGGGTATGCTTAGTCGGGACCACTCGTTCAGCGCGTTTTTTAGTACTTTCCTGAAGAATTTTAAAAGCATTCCCACACACGAACCAGTTTGGGAAAGGAGGGCTTAAAGCCACACCAAAATCAGCGCTTGGCAATGGAGGGAATTTTGGAGGATTAAGTTTGAAAGCCACATAACGTAGTTCTGGTCGAACAGACGAGGGCAGTTTCAACTTATCCAGTTTAGCAGAAAACTTTTCGCGCAAAGTGACTGCAGCTTCACGAACGGTCCGACTAAGGTCATCAGGCCTGTAAATAGTTTCAAAGAACTTTTGAAAGGCTTGTATTTCTTTAATATGAGTCGAAGTACCTTTTTGAAATTTTTCATGCACATCAGCAAAAGCTTCAGTTAGTTCGCGAGTAAGGCTCTCGGCGTCAAAAATTTGCGTGGTGTAATAGTCCGTTCACCATTGTTGAAAATCTGGAGTCGAGTAAAATACGGGATTGAAAGGGATAGGTGAAAGATTGGTCACATCAGCATATCTAGCAATTTTTGACTCACATTCTTCTTCAGTCAGATATAAAGTGTGCAAACACATGTGGTTCCTTTTCTCGTATAGACACTTGGGTTTTATTTGAACCAGTCCAAATTGTCTCGAAACAAGATTTGGTTGGTAGCAGAGGAGAACATATTGGCTTTTAGAGGGGCGAAGACGGTGATAGAATAATCTTGGGATAAGGAAAGCTCCCCAAATAATCATGGATTCAGCCTCTTGATCTTGAGATGTTGGTGGAAACTTTCGAGTGAACCATTCGGGACCCACTGTCCTGTTTACGAATGGAGCCATCGAAGGGCTGAATTGATGACACCGAGCAAACATCATGATATATGCTAAAAAATGCTCGCGAAGTTTACCAGTCTCTTCTTTTGGAGTTAGCGAAGCCAACCTGGTTCCTTCTACAGTTCGATTTTTAATATCTGGGTTTTCTTCGTTCACAACACCTCGAAATGGGAGCTGAGTCTCGAAAGTAGCATTGAGCCATAGTTGTAGCAGCCAGAAAGGTCCAGCGAAAAGCAAAGAACCTATTTTATAATTCTTTACAAGGTCTGTTGCTTCACCTAGGTTCTCGTAGAGAAACCCTAGAATTAACTGGCTCAGGTTTAGTTTTGTTCCGGCATGGAGTTGATTAGCCATACAGAGATATCTTTTTGCTACTTGTATGGACCTAGAATAGAAGACGCACCTCGAAAGCCATAAGGCTAAGAAAGCAATGTGCTCTTCGTCTGAGACTACCTCATTATTTTTGTCATGATACTGTTGAATGAATGCAGTATAAGTAATAGTTGCTTCATTGAAGTTAATAGTATCAGTGTCCATGACGTTGGGGTCGAAGGATTCTCCAGTTGGTCGAAGCTCCGTAATGGCAGCTATGTCGAAAAGCATGGGGGTGACCATTCCACATGGAAGATGGAAAGTGTTGTGAGAAGCATCCCAAAAATAAACTGACGCAACTAGCATGGTTTGATTGTATTCTAAACCAGTCTTGGACAGTTGGATTAAATCATAAATGCCCAGTTCTTTCCAGAAAGCAGCCTTGTGTTTCTCTACTCTTGCCAACCAGGCATAGTATAGTTCAGGGTCTTTTGCTAAGGGAATTGACCTAAACACTTTCACAAAATTGGTTACATAGTCTAACCTAATTTTCTCTAGGGCTGAAGGGTTTTCGGTCGAAGATTTTTCTGTATCATCAGGCTTTGCTGAAATAGGACGGCCATCTTCATCTATTTTATTCTTACTAACTAACGTCCTAGTTTTATAATAAGCAGGAAAGAATTTATTCAGAGAAGGGTTAGTTTCTCCTGGTAACGGACCCATGAAAGCATGAGTTTTCCCATAAAGTTCAAAAGGAATGATTACCTGAGAAGCGTAAATGGCGCGTACTTCCGCAGAATTTGGGTTGGGTACGCACTCTTGATTCCCCATCTGTATAGATTGTTGAAGTTTCAGAGCTGGTTGAAGAACATTTGAGGAAGACGCCATGAGTAAGTTTGATTTTTTGGAATGGGTTTTAAATATAATCAGGAAATGTTCTTTTCTGTGGAGAAATAAGGGAGTAAGAGGTGAAAGTTATGTGAAGGTTAAAGTTTCGGTATTTAAAGGTATAACGGAAACCCTTTCAAATCTTTTGGGTAAAAGCCAAGAGACACGCGACAGGCGTTGATTTCATCCAACGGCGGTCGAATAGTTATTAGCTTTACTCCTAGTATATAGGAGTAATGATCAGAAAGTAAGACCAGAACGTGGGAATGTAAGTTATGAGTAGACATCTTTGAAAATGACAAGACGTTTTGGAAATAGGGTCATCAATGATTATGACGTCAGTCAATGATCTTGGAACTCTAAAAACGAAATCTTATTACAACAAGAAACGCCTATTTCTCTTGTTTTTCGAAACAGGCATTTATTGGGGGCAATTTGTTAGCTGAAGATTTCGTTTTGCAAATATGATCCTTCGAAGGGTGAAGATTCGAAGGAGGATGGTTCTTGATGACCGTCTTTGAAGATAAAATGACTCCTGATGGCCATGTTTCGAGGATGAAGAATTTCTAAGTCATAACGGAGATAGTGAATGCTGAAGCTAGTAGGAGTGTATATCTTCGAGACTTAGACAAATTTTACGAAATATGTTAAGTACTGATGCTTAGTGTATTTCCGTGGTATTTTAATGTTAAGTTATATTGCCACGCGTCGAGGGAGGATTCAGGCGGGAGGATTTAAAATTCGAAGAAGTTTTCATAACTGTCCAGAGACAGATGGCTTTCCGAGGATTCTCATGAGAAACGTGACATTAGATTAGCGTAGGACCGTTAAGGTCGAAACTAGTATAAATAAGGGTTCTAATGTTAGGATTCAGTGTGTTCATTTTGTACAAATTACTCACATATTACTCAAGTATCAAGTGTTAAGAGAAAGAGTTCGCTGAGAAATGTACGTATGACACCACCATCATTTTAATACATGTGTATTTTCCTTTACTTTTAAGTATCTTTCGATATTATTGCATTTCATTTACTTCTTGCCATTTACATTCCTGCATTCTTTTTCTTTATCTTTGAAGTATTTAACATTTCTGCACTTTAAGATTCTTGCACTTTTACAGTTTTTGTCTTATGTTTTATTTTGACTTACCTTTCGCTGAGTTATATTTACGCGTATAACTAAGTGATTGTTAACCTTTATTATTTCGATTGAGTAATTCTTATTTTCAAGACAAACCATAAACATGGATCGAATAACAATCTTTTTGACTATGTCCTAGGATCAATCTAGTCGATCCTGCGAGTAACCAAATCATATTCATTATAGTTTGGAAGACTAGCGGTTGTTTACCGGAAATCACCGTAAACAGTGAGTAGGAGAGAAACATACTTGTGTAGACTTGACTAGAATTTTTTTACTGATGGCGTTGAAGATTGAAGTTTTTATTGTGAGACAGACCACTCTCAAAATTACTTCAGTAAAATAGTCAAATATAAAAAAATGTGTTCCAACAATCAACGTGTCTTTATACCATTTACTTTTGACATTTATAGTTTCTTAACATAAAAAACAATTGATCTTTTATAAAGAATCCAAAAATTCATAAATAACAATTTATATCTCCTTATAAATACATTTTCTACCTCAAATAAACTTCCTAACTAAATTGTTTTCGTGTAAAAAACAAGTTATAGGCTAATAGGAGCTGTTGCACGCCCGAGGAAAAAATAAAAACAATTGCCAACACCTCTACTGTATTGCAAGAAAATATCCACTGCTATAATGTTTTTTTCTTTTTCATTTTTTTCAAATGAAAAGATCTTTTAATAGTTGAAAGCACTAAGCACGTGTAACATGTTACATGTCTTCATAATGTATTATATGAAAATATTGGTATCATTTGAAACTTGGTCTACCAATTAGCAGAATGGGGCCTTATCAATTATCCATTTTGTTGGATTGCTTGCTAATTTTCTAAAGGTATATCCATTGTCAAAATTTACTAAGATTCCATTTTCCAAAATCCATTATTGCAGTTGTGTTTCACATAAAAAAGCTAACTATTATTAGTTGTGTTTTCTTGCGTGTTCATATTCTATATTAAACGTGGGCTAAATATTTTAAATGACATAATACTGATAATAATTTCCATTTGTTTTCTTTTATCTAGTATATCTTATTGACATAGTTTCATAGAGTTACTTTATTTGTGAATGATAATCTGGTATACTGAATGGAGAATTCAAACAGTCAATAATTTGAGTTTTTGCTTATATTGGTTTGATACAAGCTCTTGCAATTTCACTTTTGTAATTGAATTTTTCAGTTTTATTCGTGTTGCTCATATTCGAGATGAAATTACATTTATTTTTTATAATATTTAGAGATTAATTTTTGTTGAGAATCAAGTGTGAGGAGGAAGTCTCACATTGATTAGAAGAGGGAAGAATAAATACTTTATAAGTGAGAAAACTCACACACCTATAACCTTAAGGTTTTAGATGGATAATTGGTGTGTCTCTCACAAAGTGTGTTCCAAATTTAACATGCTCCCTCGTTGACCCCCTTGAAGTGCCTCCAACAGTGGTATCAGAGTCTGGTCGAAAGCTTAAGGTCCTGAGAACTGATGGTGGTGGAGAATATGTATTGAAAGACTTCGACATATTATGTGAGAAAGAAGGGATTGTGCATGAGGTGGTGCCACCCTACACTCCACAACAGAATGGAACTGCAGAAAGGAAGAATCGAACCATCATGAATATGATGAGAGTATGTTGAAAGGAAAGCATTTACCAAAAGAGTTTTCGGGCGAAGCTGTGTCAACTGCGACGTCCATTTTGAACAGATGTCTGACAAAGAAGCTACAAGAAATTACGGCGGAAGAATGTTGGTCTGGTGTGAAGCCTAACTTGAGTCATCTGAACGTATTTGGATCTATAGCACATAGACATGTGCCAGATCAATTGAGAAGAAAACTCGATGACGAGTCGAGTCAGATGATCCTAATAGGATATCATTCGACTAGAGGTTACAAGTTGTTCGACCCAGTGAATAAGCAAGTAGTGATCAGTAGGGACGTGATCATAGATGAGCTTAAAGAATAGGATTAGACTGAGAATGTTAAGAAGGATTCAGTGAGAATCTTTTGTGACGAACCAGCCACTGAAGTCGAAAGAGAAGAAGTTCAACAACAAGAAGTCATATGTGATGCAGGCCCAAGCAGACCTTAGAGAACAAGACACATGCCTGCAAGGTTTCAAGAATGTGTGATTACATCAGATGATGTGGTCGATAACGAAGGTGAGCTGGTATATTACGCTTTCAACACATATGTCGAACCTGTCAATGCAACTAAGGCATTGAAGGATTCGAAGTGGGTGAAAGCCATGAATGAGGAATTGAAGTTCATCGGAGACAATAACACTTGGTCACTTGTCGAGTTGCCTCAAGGTAAGAAGGCAATTGATGTGAAGTGTATATACAAGGTGAAGTGTAATCCCAAAGGGGAAGTGACTAGACACAAGGCAAGGCTTGTGGCAGAAGGATTTCTTCTGAAAGAAGGAATTGACTTTAATGAAGTATTTGCACCTGTTGCTAGAATCGAAACAATCATGTTGGTTGTTGGTCTAGCAGAAATGTACAGTTGACACACATGTCAGATGGATGTAAAGTGTGCATTCCTGAATGACCCCTTAGACGAAGAAGTTTATGTTGCACAACCAGTTCGGTTTGTGAAACATGGCAAAGAAAGAACAGTTTACAGGCTGCATAAAACCCTGTATGGACTTAAACAAGCTCCAAGAGCTTGGAATAAGAAGATCAGCGGTTTCCTAAGGAAGAAGGGATTTGTAAAGTGCACAACTGAACATGGAGTATATGTAAGAAGAAGCAATAGTGAATTGCTTACACTATGTCTCTATGTCGATGATTTGTTGATAATATGTAGCTGCAAGAAAGAGATTGAAGACTTCAAAGGTGATCTTAGCAAGAAATTCGAAATGTCTGATCTGGGTGACATTTCATATTTCCTTGGCATCGAATTACACAAGAGTATTGGAGGATTGGTGATGCATCAAAGAAGATATGCAAGTGAAATTCTCAAGAGATTAGAGATGGAAGAATGCAACTCGACTTCGACACCTGCAGAACCAAGACTACAATTGTCGAAAGATGCAGATTAAGATGATGTCGACCCAATCCAATACAGAAGACTTATTGGGTCATTAATATACCTTTGTCACACGAGACCTGACTTAGCATAAAGTGTAGGTATGGTAAGTAGATTCATGCAGAATCCAAAGGTATCATATCTAGTAGCGGCGAAGAGGATACTAAGGTATCTCAAACGAACTCTTGACTATGGTATTTTGTTTCATGCATCTGATAAAGGAAAAGAATGCAAGTTAGTAGGATACACTGATTCGATTTGGTGTAGTGATGCTGAGAATAAAAAATCCACAGTTGGTTATGTGTTCATGCTAGGTGGTGCACCAGTTGCTTGGAAATTGAGAAAGGAACAAGTAGTGGCATTATCATCATGCGAAGCAGAATACACAGCTGCTTCTCTTTGTGCATGTCAAGCAACATGGATGGTGAACTTGGTCGAAGAAATCAAAAGTTAAGATCATGGAGCAATTACCATAAAGATCGACAGCATGTCAGCTACCAATCTGGTAAAGAACCCGATGTCACATGGTCGAAGCAAGCACATTGAAATGAGGTTCCACTATCTTCGAGAGTAGGTATCAGATGAGAAGATGAACTTGGAACACTGCAGAACTGAGAATCATATTGCAGATATCATGATGAAGGGAGTGAAAGTCGAAGTGTTCATAAGGATAAGAGCTATGTTGAACATAGATAGCTTTGACACAGTGAATTATGTGGTGTGTTAATTTGTAATTCCTTGTGTTGAAAAGATTTGATTTGATTTAGAACTATGTAAACAGTTTGTTACACACATATTTGATTTAGATCTAAATTAGATAGATTTGATTTAGATCTTAAATATATTTGATTTAGTTCTAAAATAAGTATTTTGAGCTTTTATAGTTTTGGGTATTGGCTTAGAGAGAAAGCTAACCTAAATCTATAAATAGAGGTAGTAACTCCTATTTTGTAATCAAGTCAATTAAGTTGTATTCATAGTATTTTGCAGTTGAAAATCGAATAAAGAAGTTTCCACATTTTGTGGGCAGAGAGTTACTCTGCAGAAACTCTAATCTCTTTTCTTCTTCAAATTTCATTTTTTTCATAGTTATTGTGATAGAAATTCATCATAGGTTTTGGTGGATTTCCAATTTGTTGAGAATCAAGTGTAAGGAAAAAGTCACACATTGGTTAGAAGAGAGAAGAATGAACATTTTATAAATGAAAGAATCCACACACTTATAACCTTAAGGTTTTAGGTGGACAAGTGATATGTCTCTCACAAAATGTGTCCCGAGTTTAATATGCTCCTTCATTCACACCCCCAAGAATACCTCCAACAACTTTCATCGCTTATATTGTATTTTGGCAAATACGATTTCTTGTTTGATAATTTGAGTTGAAAACAAGTACTAATTAATTAATGGGTTAAATATAAAATATCCTACTATTAGGGCTGATTTTGATTTTCTCCCAGGTTGGAAGGGCAAGACTCCCACCAAATGAGTGACATGTTTTGTATGAATATAACTGAATTAAAATCAATAATTAATTGAATGAAACTATAATAAAATATTAAAATACTATTGTAACATATAATAAATAAAATGTAACGTAATGTTAAAATACTAATACTATAATCAATAATATACTATAACGTTAAAATTAATAAAATGTTATATATATATATATATATATATATATATATATATATATATATATATATATAATTAATTTTGTTTATAATTTAAGTGTTTAAACAGTGTATATAAATTCCATATTTTATATTTTCATTATATTTATAGGTATAATATTAAATAAATAATGATAATAAATATAAAATAATATTTATAGTTATTAAATAATTTATAAAATATTCATAGTTATAATTTTTAAATTAAATTCAATTTTTTTAATACAACTAAAAATTAGTTTTAATTTATTATTAATTTTATTTTTGAATAATTTAATTTAATAACATTATAGTTACAATTATCTATATTATAACTATGTATATATAATTAAATAATTATATACTGTACTTACTGTAATTAATAACATTGTAAGGATCCTTTTGTTTCTAATTGTTGTTTTAAAGTGGGTAATCGTTTTACTATTCTTTTTGGGAAGTTTGTTGGTTAAATAATACTATTTTGATGGAGGATTTTCCAGAGCTTTTTGCGATTTCTTCTTTGAAAAAAGTGTCCGTAGCGGCTATGGGAGGTTTGTGTGACGGGGAGTGGATATGGGGCGATTTAGGAATTTCGGAGGTTGGGGTTGTGCAAGCGGGGTTGTTTTCAAAATTAAAGGTTTTGCGGTCTCTTTTAGAGAATTTTGGGGAATGAATGAAGACAAAGATTCCGTGTGTTGGTTACTTGAACCGGAAAAGGATTTTACGGTTTCTTCGTGTTATCACCGGTATGCTTTTTTGCGCACGTCTTTTGGTCCTGTTAATAGGAATGAGGAGGCTTTGGAAATTATTTGGAAGATGGAGGTTCCTTTTAAGATTAAAGCTTGGAGACTTTTTGTGAATAGGCTCCTCACTAAAGATCTTTTAGTGTATAGAGGTATTAATTTTCCTACTTGTAACTTAAATTGTGTTTTTTGTAATATGCATTTGGAGGACAAGGACCATATTTTCTTCAAATGTGATGTATTAAGGTTGTTTGTAAGGAAATTGGTGTATGGGTGGATTATCCGAGTCGGAAAGAGGAGGAATGTATGCCTTCTTTTATGGAATGGTATTTAATGGGTCAGGTAAAAGGTATCAAAGTTGGAAAATTTGGGGTGTTTTGGTTAGCCACTTGTTGGATTATTTGGTTGATAAGGAACGACTTTTGTTATAACTATGATGTTTGGAATTTTAAGAACGACTTTTGTATATAAATTCCATATTTTATATTTTCATTATATTTATAGGTATAATATTAAATAAATAATGATAATAAATATAAAATAATATTTATAGTTATTAAATAATTTATAAAATATTCATAGTTATAATTTTTAAATTAAATTCAATTTTTTTAATATAACTAAAAATTAGTTTTAATTTATTATTAATTTTATTTTTGAATAATTTAATTTAATAACATTATAGTTACAATTATCTATATTATAACTATGTATATATAATTAAATAATTATATACTGTACTTACTGTAATTAATAACATTGTAAGGATCCTTTTGTTTCTAATTGTTGTTTTAAAGTGGGTAATCGTTTTACTATTCTTTTTGGGAAGTTTGTTGGTTAAATAATACTATTTTGATGGAGGATTTTGGAGAGCTTTTTGCGATTTCTTCTTTGAAAAAAGTGTCCGTAGCGGCTATGGGAGGTTTGTGTGACGGGGAGTGGATATGGGGCGATTTAGGAATTTCGGAGGTTGGGGTTGTGCAAGCGGGGTTGTTTTCAAAATTAAAGGTTTTGCGCTCTCTTTTAGAGAATTTTGGGGAATGAATGAAGACAAAGATTCCGTGTGTTGGTTACTTGAACCGGAAAAGGATTTTACGGTTTCTTCGTGTTATCACCGGTATGCTTCTTTGCGCACGTCTTTTGGTCCTGTTAATAGGAATGAGGAGGCTTTGGAAATTATTTGGAAGATGGAGGTTCCTTTTAAGATTAAAGCTTGGAGACTTTTTGTGAATAGGCTCCTCACTAAAGATCTTTTAGTGTATAGAGGTATTAATTTTCCTACTTGTAAGTTAAATTGTGTTTTTTGTAATATGCATTTGGAGGACAAGGACCATATTTTCTTCAAATGTGATGTATTAAGGTTGTTTGTAAGGAAATTGGTGTATGGGTGGATTATCCGAGTCGGAAAGAGGAGGAATGTATGCCTTCTTTTATGGAATGGTATTTAATGGGTCAGGTAAAAGGTATCAAAGTTGGAAAATTTGGGGTGTTTTGGTTAGCCACTTGTTGGATTATTTGGTTGATAAGGAACGACTTTTGTTATAACTATGATGTTTGGAATTTTAAGAACGACTTTTGTATATAAATTCCATATTTTATATTTTCATTATATTTATAGGTATAATATTAAATAAATAATGATAATAAATATAAAATAATATTTATAGTTATTAAATAATTTATAAAATATTCATAGTTATAATTTTTAAATTAAATTCAATTTTTTTAATATAACTAAAAATTAGTTTTAATTTATTATTAATTTTATTTTTGAATAATTTAATTTAATAACATTATAGTTACAATTATCTATATTATAACTATGTATATATAATTAAATAATTATATACTGTACTTACTGTAATTAATAACATTGTAAGGATCCTTTTGTTTCTAATTGTTGTTTTAAAGTGGGTAATCGTTTTACTATTCTTTTTGGGAAGTTTGTTGGTTAAATAATACTATTTTGATGGAGGATTTTTGAGAGCTTTTTGCGATTTCTTCTTTGAAAAAAGTGTCCGTAGCGGCTATGGGAGGTTTGTGTGACGGGGAGTGGATATGGGGCGATTTAGGAATTTCGGAGGTTGGGGTTGTGCAAGCGGGGTTGTTTTCAAAATTAAAGGTTTTGCGGTCTCTTTTAGAGAATTTTGGGGAATGAATGAAGACAAAGATTCCGTGTGTTGGTTACTTGAACCGGAAAAGGATTTTACGGTTTCTTCGTGTTATCACCGGTATGCTTTTTTGCGCACGTCTTTTGGTCCTGTTAATAGGAATGAGGAGGCTTTGGAAATTATTTGGAAGATGGAGGTTCCTTTTAAGATTAAAGCTTGGAGACTTTTTGTGAATAGGCTCCTCACTAAAGATCTTTTAGTGTATAGAGGTATTAATTTTCCTACTTGTAACTTAAATTGTGTTTTTTGTAATATGCATTTGGAGGACAAGGACCATATTTTCTTCAAATGTGATGTATTAAGGTTGTTTGTAAGGAAATTGGTGTATGGGTGGATTATCCGAGTCGGAAAGAGGAGGAATGCATGCCGTCTTTTATGGAATGGTATTTAATGAGTCAGGTAAAAGGTATCAAAGTTGGAAAATTGGGGGTGTTTTGGTTAGCCACTTGTTGGATTATTTGGTTGATAAGGAACGACTTTTGTTTTAAGAATGATGTTTGGAATATTAACCATATTGTTTGGAACATCAAGATTTTGATTTGGAGGTGGTCTTCCTTTGGCGACATTGCTTATTCCAATTGTAACTTTTATGATTTTAGCAAAGACCTTTTGTCTTTTATGTCGTAATTGGAATTGATTTGTAATATCATTTTTTTTTGTCGGACTCGTTCCGTTCTTGTGTATCAAGGTTGGAGAATCCTTAACTCTCTCTTATATGAAATTCTTGTTTACACAATAAAAAAAATTGTAACTATGTATATATAATTAAATAATTATATAATATACTTACTGTAACTAATTATATATAATTTAAAGTGAAGACCCATTTTGGTTCTCACAAAAATTACACAATTCAAATTAGTCCCTTACAAAAAAGGACTCAATTTAATTCTTTCTAAAATTTAATAGGCTCATATTAGTCATTCTGTTAATATTTTTTTCAAATCGAATTTTATTTTGTCTATTTCAATTTTTAAATATCAAATTAATTTTTAATTTTAATTTCATTTTTTAACAATTCTATTTTAATACTTCAAACTAAATAGTAATAAATTAGTTTAATAATAATTCAATTAAATATAATTTTAAAAATTAAATTAAATTAAATTTATTATTGATCTATATACTTGTATATGAAAAATGGATCACTATTTAATTAAACAAAATAGTGATCAATTACTTTAATAGTAATTCAATTAAATAAAATTTTAAAAATTATATTTATTTAAATCTGTTATTTGTTTATATATTTGTATATAAAAATGGATCACCATTCAATTGAAACTAAATAGTGATAAGTTAGTTAAATAATAATTTAATTAGATATTAATTTTAAAAGTTATATTTAATCAAATTTATTATTGATCTATGTATTTGTATACGAAAAATGGATCGCTGTTTAATTAATATTTAATTAAATTACTATTAAACTTTAAATTAACTAAATAATTTTACAAATTAATTGATTATTTAATTTAAATTGATTAAACATTATAATAATTAATTGAATTACAATTAAATTAATTAATTATTATTTAAGTTGAATTAATTTGAAATTAGTAAATTTTTGTTATGCGTTATTTAATTTCAATTAAAAATAATATAATTTATTTCTATTTAATTAAATATATAATTTTATTTTTAAATTTGTGTATTATTTGAAATTAGTAAATATTTATTTGTATGTTATTTGAAATAAGAAAATGATTGTTCTAAATTATTCAGTTAAGTATTCATCATTAAGAATATTAACAATAGAAATTGATCATTTCTAGTTGTATGGTGATTATCATTTAACGAACTTAGGTTTAAGACTCCAGGTATAAATTTTGTAATTTTTGTTTTAAATTCATAATTATTTAGTATTAGTAGAAATTATGGAAATTATTTGTCATCAATGAATATTGACATAGTGGTTAAAAGGGATTAAATCAAGTTTTTTTTTTTTGTGAGGGACTAATTTGGGTTGTGTAATTTTTGTAAGAGACCAAAATGAATCTTCACTCATAATTTAATAACATTTATCTATTATGTTCATTGTAACGTTTTTATATAATAACATTTCAGCTGCTTAATCAAAACATTTTGAATGGCGGTAGCGCCCCATTTCTTCAATATAGAGAACAAGAGTTCAAGTCCAATCGTCAACACGTAGCTCAGTTGGTAGGAGTCTAGCTCACATAATTTTAGTTGGTTTTTTCTTATTACATTTCTATATTAAAAGATGAGGGATCAAATTACACACGAAAAATTACACCATGAGTTATACTCACTCATACTTCGTTTCGAATAATTTTTTTTAAATTCAACCATTTGGGTGTAATTTGATCCTTCATCATATCATATTAAAATATAAGAAAATAAAATATGACGTGGATTTAAAAAATATTTAAAAATCCACGAAGCCATTTGCCATATTCCGTTTGCCTAATCAGCTTAACATGAAATATGGACTTCTGAATACATGATCTTTGTTTTATAAGGATGAAATCAAAAAAAAATATTTTCTGGGAAAAATCAAAACCCACCCTAATGACAGGGGAATTGTATATTTAACCATTGATTAATTTATTATAAAAGCATGTGAAAGTCAATAACTATGATTTTGTGCTAATTTTACTAATTATTTTGTTAAATTATTAAATAATAATAAGTTATATATTTTTCCTGAAAACATGGAATATTCTAGTATTACAATAAGCAAAATTAGAATTTTTTTTTAGGGTATTTTTAGAGTAAATGGTGCATTTAGTTTAGGTATAAATCTCATACGTCAATTCTTCCATAAACACAAAAACTAAATTTTTTATAATACTAATATGTAGACACAATTTTTTTTACTTAATATTACTTGCAATGCTCAAATTTTTATAATACTAATTTTTACAACATTGTTTTTTTTTCTCAACTTAATTTATACTTAAACTACTTGCAATCAGGGCCGGTCTTTAGCAGGTGCAACAAGGGCTATAGCTCTGGCCCCCAAAATTTAGGGGCCCCGTTTATTTTTTTATTTATTCAAACAATACATTTTACACCAATTTTCTTAAATACAGGTGTAAAAGAGTTACTTTCAAAAACATTTTACACCTGATTTTTAAATATAGGTGTAAAATCATGTTTTTTTTCAAAATTTTCGTATAGATTTTTATTTTTTGGGCCTATTTTTTTTTAATTTAAAACAGGGCCCCATATTGATTGGGCCGGCCCTGCTTGCAATGCTCAAATTAAATAACTTCTACAATAATTTTATGATAAAATTATTTAAAAAAACCTATTATGGTAATGCTTATAAATAGAAAATTTTAATTAAAACAATGTATAATTTATATATTTTTAATATGTTTAAATATATATGTATATATATATATATATATATATATATATATATATATATATATATATATATATATATATATATATATATATATATATATATATATATATATATATATATATATATATATATATATATATATATATATATATATATATATATATATATATATATATATATATATATATATATTGGGTAGAATGTAGACACAGAGGTCTAGAAGGGGAGTTGAATAAATAATTTTTTCTTTAAGAAATTTTCAAAAAAGTTTTAGGTCCCAAGTACAAAATTAGAGATTTTAAAAAATGCAGAAGCAAAATAATTTATAATGCACTTGATTGCTTCTAATGCAACTTAATAAGATTGATACATCACAGACCTAAGCTTATATATTAAATCTCTATAAGCAAAGTCTAACTTATGTGACATACAATCAATGCAATGATGCACTAATGCAATAGCAAGATTGATGAATACTAGAAAATTAAAAAGAGGTAAAGGAAGAAGAAAATATACAGAGATATATAGTGGTTTTGCATTGGTCCTCACAGTGAATACTGCACAATTCAATGGTGTTGAAAACCATTGGAAAATAATCAGAATCTTTCACTATTTCAATAAGTTTGATTACAAATATTTTGGTTACAACGAACTGTCAAATGATAATTCCCTCTATTGATGAATATACTCAACTGCTAACAAAAACAAGATCTCTAAAAGATCATGATCCAATAACCTCGCTGTCCACAATAATTCTGCTCCAAGTCTTCGTATGTGGCAATCCACCTGATTCTAACGATTTCTTGTTTTAGCGATTTCCATTGCCAAGCGTTGATTGGACAACTCCCAATTTTTTCTGCGAGCAATATTTCTCCAAGTCCGTCAAATATGGACAACTTCCACCCATGCCTTACGGACAATTGATATTAAATCTCGCCAAAGTCTTCCTTGGATTATAATGGAAACTCTATTATTGATGAATAACAATAAACACCAAACGTTACATGCACATGTTACAAACATCAAACTTCACAAAAAAAATAGATATCCTAATGTACCACTAGTCTCCTTCAATACTCAATCTTTAGAGAGAAATATCCCCAATAATGGAACAAGACTAATGATGAAGATGATGAACAGTGTCGAAATATCTCACAATCACTCTAGAAACACAAGGTGTTAGTCAAGAGTTTTTAGATTTAAGGTGAATGAAGAACACACACACACACACACACACACACACACACACACAAGGTTCTCCTAAATTTCTAGGTGAATGTGTCATGGCTTTGTTTGCTATCAAAATACACTACTAGAAAATTCGCCTATAGAGACCGAAATATTTTGGTCACTTCAGTGACCAAATTAGCCACTAAAGTTTGATATTCATGAGCCAATTTTAAGAGGTCACTTAATCGATCACTAAAATAAATCAGACACCAAGTTAGAGACCAAAATTTTGTGACTGCCTATTCGATCACGAAAAAATATTATATATATATATATATATATATATATATATATATATATATATATATATATATATATATATATATATATATATATATATATATATATATATATATATATATATATATTAGAGACCGAAATTTTTGTCACTAATATTTTTTTTTCTATTTTTAATTCTCTTTATTATAGTACTACTTCCCTTCAATTTTTTTTAAAGATTTTAATTATCTTTCAATTTTTAAATTTTAGTAAAAGTTTTATCTTTTTACTGTTTTGACAAATAAAATATATATTTATACAAAAACTAATGCCATTTTGTATTTATATTTGCATAAAAGTGAATTTATTTTTATTATACAATTTTAGGTGTGCAATAAAATTGCATGATAAATTTGATCTCTAAATGTTACATATCCTGGTGAGAATGACTTTGCTTCTTCAAGGAAAGACTATTCACGTGTCATATGATTGGAGCAACCATTATCAAGAAACTAGTCATTCTTTGGAGACATTCATGCAAATGTTTGAACTATGAGACCTTTGACTCCAGCCTTGGGTTTCTACACTTTATTTGCTTGAGACGGCTTACCCTTTCTTTTGGGTCTTGGTTGGATGTAAGGTTGAGGATAACCATGCAATCTAAAACAGTAGGGCCTTATGTGCCAATATCTTCCATAATAATGACATCTTCTGTTATAGTTCTCGTTTTTGAAGGTTGAGAAAACACTTAGAAGAGGGGTTGAATAAGTGGTTCTTTAAAAAGGACTTGATGAAGGAAAGATAGATAAAACACGGTTATTTTTATCCTGGTTCACCTTCTCAATAAGGCTACCTCCAGTACACCCTCAACAAAGTGATTTGTCTCTCTCAAAGAGGACTTAATACACTATAATCAGAACCTGCTTACACTTGCACGACCAACTGCCGTGACTCACAATACAATACAATACACGAGTCAAACTGCTGGTGACTAACAATCCTGCACAAACCAACTGTTTGTGACTAACCAACTTCTAAGACTTAACTAGTCCTAGACTTCTTGAGACTCCTGACCCAACCAATCTCTCAAGGACTCAGTTACCACGTAACTTCTGATGACAGTGTATAGTATTGCTTCTAGAAAGCTGTAATCACCACTGTGATATTTCACTAAGATTAAGTGCAAAGTAATGAACTCAGAGAATGAATATGAAAGTTTGCTTCAGCGAGTTTTTCTTCACACTAGATGATTTATCAGAGTAATGATGTTCTCATGTGTGATTGTTGTTTTTTATTCAAGAGATCATGAGTATATATAGACTCAGGATTTTTGTCCGTTAACTTCAACTCCTTTTCGCAACATTAAATGGTTTGCGTGTTGTCTCAGCTTTTGTTTTCTTCCAAGGATTTGCATGTGGATAAATTCTTCAATCAACCTTGGGAATTGCATTTTTGAAGTGTTGCATCCGTTTTACTAATGATTATGTCTTTAACGGCTTTATTTTGAATCAGTCTTTGTGATCTTCTGATCAACCTTGTACTTTAGCTTCTGTTGTAGATGTATTGTTTGAATCATTCTTCGTGATCTTCTGTTCAGGTTTGTATTTCAGCTTCTGTTGTAGATGTATTGTTTGAATCGGTCTTCGTGATCTTCTGTTCAACTTTGTATTTTAGCTTCTGTTGTAGATGTATTCTCAACGGTGTGGTGCAGTATCAGAAGTTGCCTTGAAGACTTTAGTATCTCTTATATTTATCTAGCTTTACATAAACTCCAAGTTCTGATTATGCTGGTACTGGTACATCTTCTGAAATCAGAAATATATAATTAGAGTACCATGTTTGCTTATACAAAATTTATTTGTTTGTTATCATCAAAACAATATGATTAGAACCAAACTATGTTCTAACCGTTTTTTCTATTATAGAGATACACGTGTCATATTGGTTGTTGGGCAAAATGGTCCAACATTTGGAACTTAGTTTGGTTCTCAGAAGGAAGAAACTTCTTAGGATGATTTGTGTCCTTATCGCTCATGGACCTGGGGTCAAACCCTATTCCCTTCATGTTTCAAGATATTTTCCCAACTACCAATATTTCATCAAACATATCAGACCCATTATTCTGCATATGAATAGAATTTGTCATGTTTTCCAGCTTCGGGTTTAATATGGAAATTTCCTCTTCTAGATCAATAATGGTAGAAGCTTATTTTACCTTCTCTTGGAGGAGATCATTGATAGTTTTCTTCTATTTTTCCACTTCCATGCAAGCTTCTTCCCACTTGGTGAGTAAAATTCTATAAGTAACCGCTACCTCCTTATTCGTCATGTCTTCATCACTGGACTCGCTTTCTGCCTCATATTTTCCAAAGTAAGCCATCACATTATTTGCATTTTCTCCTTCACTTTTGTAATGCCTCCGTCTGTTCTTAGAATTATCGATTGACCCCACAAACTAACACATGTATTTTCACCAAGCTTTGTCCTCACTCACACACTTTCCAAAAAAACTTCCCAGAAGGCCATCCATCCAAATAATACTCCCAGTCAAGCCTCCTTAACTATGGATTTCTTATTTTATAGGCTACCGAAAAGAATATTGGTATGAATAGTACCAATTAATTCTTAGAAGTCTTTCTTTAACCATATAGTCTCATACCTGTACAACCTTAAGATTCCTCACATTATTATGTGAATTTGATTTTACCTAGAAGCATCCAGGAGTCGCTCATTTTTATGCCTCATGCACTAACGATCGCTCTCCGTCTTCTTCAGCCTCGGGTGTAACACCCCAAAATTTAGATTTAATTATTTCATTGATTATTTATGATTTATTATGAATTTATGTGATGTTTGTGTGGTATATTGTGGGGTAATTGTAGATTAAGGTTCTAATTATAATTATGTAGATTTAAATAATTTGGGTTATATTATTTATAGTTATAATAATACTAAAATATATTTTTAAGGTGAGAAGGTGAATAACGACGTAATAACATATAAAGGGTCTAAGGGGTAACGAAAAAAAGAGAAAATAAGAGAGAATATGGTTCATTATGTACGATTGTGGAATAGAGAGAAGACGTGAAGTGAGAGCTAAGGCGCAGTGAACCAAAGAGGAATTTCCATAGAACACGAAGAAAGATGTCAATTTCTAGGAATTCGTGGTAAAAAGGTGTAATCGGTTTATTATGATTGATACTGGATTAAGGTAGTGGTAGGTTTTCGTCTTGTATGATGATTTGATGAAAGGTATGATGAAATTGTTGATGATAATGTTTGTATACTATGATTTACGTCCATAATGATATCATGATGGGGTTGTATGTTAATACGTAATATATGGTGTTTATAATGCATTTTGGAATGAGTATGATGTCTCAGGTCGAGTTTGGTATGGCTTGGAACTGCAGCGAATCGCAACTGAGAAGTTGTTGAATCGCGAGTTTCGCCAGACGAGCCATGCGCGAGCTTGGGACGAGTGATCGGGCGAATGAAGCAGCAAGGAACCCAAAATTACTCATTTCTCCAGGCGAGCGCCAAGATAGGAGGGAGCGAGCAAAGCGCTCCTTGGGCGCCGGGCGAGGCTAAGGCGAGTAGTCTGCCAGCATTTCTTCAAAATATCATAACTTGAGTTTAAAGACTCGGTTTGACGTGTCATTCAAATCGTTGGGAAGCTGAAGCGTTGACCTATAATATAATAAAATTATATGAGCTATTTGAGGTATAATTCCAGAACCTATGTGTTTATAGGATTGAATTGTTATGTGTTGCTATGCTATAATGATTTATCTTCTTTTAACGATGAACATGGCGATGTTGTGAAATTGTTTTGAAGTTGTCATGAAGTTGTTATGGGGTTGTTGTGATGCTAACGATGATTTTGTGATGATGTTATAATGATGCGTATTCCTTAAATATATAATACATGTTATGTGATGATTATGCAAATGATAATGATGCAATTAACTAGTCGTGGTCGAAAATTTATATGACGTTGTTGTGCATCATACATTCATAGCATTTTTGAACGGTGGTCTGCTTGTGACAAGATTTAATCCCATTATGTGGATTGAGTGTATTTTGTGATGTTCTCCGGTTCCAAGAGGGAATCGATCCTATGGTGGGGATCTTTGGAGGGTGATGAACCAGATGTTTATAATTTTCGTACCACATACATTGAATCAGTTTTATTGCATTAACATGCTATGTGACATTGCATGAATTTTGTTGACAAGTTGTGATGTGACGATAATTATGAATTATGTGATTATATGATGTTTTGATGATAAAAGATGTCTATGTGATATTATGATTTATTGGTGAGTATGATGTGTAAATAAACTATACATGTTATTATATGACGATTTTTTTTTGTAACTACTAATATTTTCCTTATATATTTTATAATAAATTGTGATTACTCACCCTTTATGTTTGAATGTTGCCTCCACGTGGGTAACACGCAAGAAACCAGGAGTAGTTCGTAAAAGTTTTGATGATAGCTTCAGATTATTTTATTTAGCTTTATTACATTAGCGGTGTCTTATTCTGATACGTAACATCGAGTTGGGAACACTATGTATGGAGAATGATTATGTTATTTTAATGTTGACATAAAACTATGATGGTTTTGATTTTTAAATCGATTTAAATCCCAACTTTTGTTGAGATTATGATACTACGAGTTTGTGTTATGAAGGAGTTTATTTATGACGATGAATCCGCTGCCATGACTTAGATATTTTATTGAGATATGATGAGATGTTTTAAATTGATGTAACCCGTGTTACAGAGCAAAATTATTATTATGACGTTTATGTAAAGTGTGATACTCTTGATGTGGTGATATTTATTTGATTTATTTTCGTAAATTATATGTGAAATATTTGTGGGTTTAGACGGGTGTTACATCAGGTGTTACACGCCCACCAGCTTCCGCTTGGTTTGTTCCCGAACCACGTTGCACTGGGAGAGGTATGCTTGGTTACCATTTGCAACGCCCCATACTGCTTTCAGTATTACTGAATAACCCTACAAACCAACACGAATCTTTTCACCATTGAATATAGCATCCAAATCCTTGGAGTTTCCTAGAGCTTCATCATCTTCAGCATTAGTCCATTAAACTTCTGGTTTCAAGATAGTAGTTCCATTCATAAGTAACCACATGATGTTCTTATTTGGTGATAGATAGTCCCTTTTTTTTATCTTTAGAAATGTAGGGAATTTAGCTTTTATGTATACAAATCATTCACATTCATAGAACTGAGTATCCTTGATACTATTGGGTTTGTCTTCACTCTTGCCTTTGTCATGGGGACTAATGTCGAACCTCTTGTCCTAAACATTTGACCTCCACTTTCTGTCCAAGTTCTTTAAGGATTGGTTAAAATTTCCCCCAAGAAAAGCTATAGCATATAACAAGGTTTCTTCTTTATCACCTTGACTTTCATATTCTCCAGTGTTAGAAACAAAGGTTATCCATTTTTTCTTCTTTTGAGTCCAATCATTGATGGTCATATCAAAGGTTTGTAAGGAACCTATGAGTTCATCAACCTTAATATTGCTTAAGTCCTGAGCTTCTTCAATAGCAGTCACTTTTATATCAAACCTCTTACGTAATGATCTAAGAATTTTTCTAGCAAACTTTTCTTCAT
This sequence comes from Vicia villosa, assembly GCF_029867415.1. Classification (NCBI taxonomy): domain Eukaryota; kingdom Viridiplantae; phylum Streptophyta; class Magnoliopsida; order Fabales; family Fabaceae; genus Vicia; species Vicia villosa. Next base: position 126,131,643 of record NC_081184.1, on the reverse strand, counting down.
ACATCTATTCTCCTAAGGAAAAAGAGGTGTTGACAATATTACACAACCTGATGTGGATCCACAGATAGATTCATTTTTGTTCATCCTCAGATTCTCAAACTTAGTGGTAAAGAGGTGTAGCCTTGACATACAAACTTTGGATGTGCCTTCATGTGCAGTTTTGAGAATCTCCCATGCTTATCTAGCTTCGGAACAAGTTTTGATCAAGCTGAACATGTTTTATCCACACTATAATATAGCATTTAAAGCCTTGGAGTTTCCAAGAGCTTTATTATCTTCAAGATCAGTCCATTCAAGCTTCTAGTTTCAAGCTAGTAGTTCCATCTTCATAAGTAAACACATGATGTTACTAGCCTTTTATCACATATTTCCATGCTTTGTTTCCCATGGATTTAAGAAAGGCAACCATCATAAACTTCCAATAATCATATATTTGGTGACATCTAAAACCGGTGGTTTGTTGACGGATCCTATATCTTTCATTGTGTTTAATTAGACAGAATTTATATATATGATTTGCTAACGTGTATTTACTTCTTTTTATGAAGTTTTATTTTAACAAACTTTAACTAAAAATTAATTAAATACTCTTATATAAGAACCTCCTTATATATATATATATATATATATATATATATATATATATATATATATATATATATATATATATATATATATATATATATATATATATATATATATATATATATATATATATATATATAATTTTGTCATTAAATACCAATTTCTTTTATCAGCAAAATTGCCATAATCGTGCGTTACTTAAAGTTGAAAATGAATAGCAAAACTTTTGACTATAAAGGTGTCCAAATTTTTTTTTGTCCATTCTACAATTCTGAATTGTTGCAAATTGTAAAGCAGCATGTTCCAATAAAAAAAAAATAGAAATAGCTAAATTAAAATAATTTTAAGCTTAACTAGTTTATCAACATTACTAAACAAAGTTAGTTTGAATATATTTAAAAAAATTGATAACTTTTTTAGTAAACAAGTTAATTAATTAATTAAATTTATACTAAAAGTCATAAATAATTAATATAAAAAACTAATATTAATAATTAAAACATATATTAATTTAAAATTAATTTTTTTGGTTCCACATATTGAATATATATAAATATTATTTTTGCTATTATGTATATCAATACCGTCTTAAAGTTTTAAAGATCATAGATAAATTAGTGACATTTTAATCATGATAAAATAAATAGTAATTCTATTAAATTATAATTTAACATTATAATATTTTTTTAGGCATTATTTAGCCCATAAAAAATTTATGTTATGCGAGATAATTAACCTTTTATGTTCCAAAAACAAGAAATTTTGTTGTGTCATCCCGTAAAAAGTTTGATGTCATATGCGATAAATTTCAAAATATTCAATAATTATATAAAAATTTCTAGTGCAAAAATTTCGAAATTTGATAAACACTTTGTTCTTATCAAAATTTTAAAAAATTGATATGACTTTACACTAAATTTAATATGAATTTTTAAAAATTTGGTATTTTATGTGATGGTATTAAAATTCGATAAAAATGTCAAATTTTAATCAAATTTTAAAATTTTCGTACCGAATGGTATTTTAAAATTTATTGCTTTTCAAGAGTAAATTTGTTTACCAATTATAATTTTAGAATAGCTAAATAATAACAAGTATATCCAGAAGGAAAAAAAAAATACACATGTCAATGTCAACATACAAAATACAAGCACCACAAAAACAACATAACCAATCCTAAATCTACACATGAATAAATCCACAACAGAACTAAATTAGCTACTATGAATGCATAAAATGAGAACTAATAAGAAATATTTTTTGAAGTTTCCACTGCGCCAGAATCATATATAAATACAAAATCATAAACCACAAATAGGGATGTCAATGGGGCGGGGCGGGGACGGGGGATACATTCCCATCACAATCCCCACCATTGAATCTATTTCCCATCCCCACTTCGGATCCCCGCTTCGGGGGGATTTTGTCCCCCATCCCCGTCCCCGCGGATCCCCGCGGGTCCCCACGGATCCCCACGGTTCATGCGGAGATCTATAAACATGATTTTTTTTATATATAATTTTAAACCAAATTAATAGTAAAAGCTTCAAAAACTAACCTAGAAATATATTGTTTTTACAATATTTAATCTATAATATCGAACAAAATTTTCAAACTAAAAAAAAATGAAAAAATCATGTATATCACTCTTTTACTAACAATACATATATATTTTAAATTTGTGTATAAGATTAATTATATAAAATGTTAAATAAACTTACATAATAATTTAAAATTATATATAAATTAAGGACATTATGCTATTTTATTCGGGGCGTGGACTCCACGGGGCGGAGGATATTTACGCCACCCCCGTCCCCGAAGTGCCTTCGGGGAGACTTTGATCCCCATCCCCATCCGCGCGGGGGAAAATTCCACATCTTTAAGGCCCCAAACGGAGAATCCCCACGGAGATCCCCGCTAACGGAGGCAAGTTGACATCCCTAACCACAAACTACATAATTTACCTTCAACACAATTTCCCTAATATAGCAAATATCAAAAGCTCTAAGCCCCGAACTTCACAACTTTCATAGAGGAAAACATGTCTTTTAGTAATTAATTTCATAAATTTTATGAGCTTCTTCACTCTCATCCTAACGAATAATTTAAAAATAATTTTAAGATTAAAAGTAACATTTTAAGAAACTTAAAGTAATTCAGCAATGCAATTTTCAAGAAAACAAAAAATCCTTATAAAAAAACTCTCGGGTTTGAATAAATATCTAATATCAGTCTTTTGTATTTCGAATATTTATCTTATTGAAATTTTTGTTATTTTTAGAACTTTCAAACAAGTGGTATCAGAGTCACGATTAAGCTAAATGATAGAGCGGAAGTGACATTCTAGTGTGAATCAAGACTTGTGATGTGGATAATTCATACTTGTGGAAGAGATTGATGTGATTCAAATGTGAGTGGTTAAGTCTCACATCAATTATAAGTTGAGAAAATATTGGATATATCAGAGAGAAAAAACATATATACCTATTGCATTAAGGGTTTGGGTAGATATATTTTGAATCCTGAATCTTTAATTAATTGATACTTTGGCGCTCCTCAGACTTTCCAACCAGTGATATTAGAACTATGGTTCTTCGAGGGTTACTTCCAATAGGCAAACGTCACGCTTCTCACCAAACAATTGAAAAGTCTTGGATCAAGCCATATCTGTTGAAAGTGAAAATCGAAACACGATAGATCTTTAAGAATTGAGATTGCAGTTGTGTGGAGTTGAATCGCAACAACATAGATTTTCACGTTCGACTATAGTTACTTGCTCCGATGATCGAGATGAGTAACAAACTGCGCAAGTCGAATAATTTATACGAACTTGCAAAATTCGTAGTAATCAAAGTCGTTTCTCACAGACGATGCCACTGTTCCGTTCTAGAACTAGAAGTATGAAATTTTGGCGGAGACGACGGTGGATTACGGTCTTCGATACGCTGAAGTAGGGGGTACCTACAACATTAACATTCCAACGCCCAAGTCAGTGTATGAAGAAGAAGAGTGAAATGAAATTGTATTAGCAAAAACTCGTTACCTTGATATGACGCTTATTCTATATATAGAGAGAAGGGAATAACGAACTAGCTATTTATTTGTTCTGTTTTGCGAATGGCCGTTGGATATGCTTTACGTTGGCGATTTTTTGAAATCATTAAAGTAGTTACGATCTTTGTTTGAGAAGGAACTACTAAAAATGGAATTTTATCGCATTGCAAGACCAGATTATATTCATCAACCTTATTCTTCCGCGGTAAAGTAGTTACGATCTTTGAGAAGGAACTAGTAAAAATGGAATTTTATCGCATTGCAGACCAGATTATATTCATCAACCTTATTCTTCTGCTGTCTCTCCGCTCGGACTCAAATGGGCTATAAAATTTAAAAGTAGTTAGAATTAAAATGAGACGTTTTTAATGGTATAACAAAATAATTTACTACTTAATGTCAAGTAATATTCAAAACACGACAATTTGGGCGTCTAAATCAAAATCAAAAGCAATTGGACTAGAAACTCAAAAATTGTTGAACATTGACCAGTTGACTCGAATAATGCTTAGCGCACTTGATTAAGTGCTGGACCAGCTTACGAGAATCGATTCCTAGTAGAAATCCATAGTTCAAATGATAGTGGTGACCACTATTCAACACACAATTGAGGATTCCTAGTTCACCACTATATATACATCATTGAAGCCACTCCTTTAGTAGCAAGCAACCTCAATTTTCCTCAGAGTGTGACACAATACACGCTTGCACAAAGCTACTAAAAAAATCACTTTGAAAATGACTTCCCCAAACAAGTTTATCTTAGCCATGTTTCTCATTTTCACAACATGGATTCTCCCACATGTAATATCTACTAGGGTCCTTCAACCTTTGTCATCAACTACACATGAGAAATGGATGACACAATTTGGAAAATCTTACAAAGATGATGAAGAGAAGGAAAAACGTTTTCAAATATTCAAAAACAATGTAGAGTTCATTGAATATTTTAATGCTGCTGGAGACAAACCTTTCAACCTTAGTATCAACCATTTTGCAGACCTAACTAGTGAAGAGTTTAAGGCTTCACTTAATGGTAAGAAGAAGTTACATTATGAGAACGAAACGTCGTCCTTCCGGTATCATAATGTAACTTCTGTTCCTGATAGCATGGATTGGAGAAAAAGAGGTGCTGTTACTCCAATCAAAGATCAAGGAACTTGTGGTATGTGTAATAAACCAAATATGTCTCTTATCATAAAAAATAATAATCATAAAATTGTTACGAGATACACATGGCCGACTTTGAAGAAGTGCAAAATGAATTATGACGAGGACATCAAATTTTACACAGATAAATTGTGTATAAATAGGACCTCATATTATAATAATTTTGTCAAGATTGAACCGAGACTAACCAATACAGTACGTCCAAAAACTTAAAACGACTCTGATTAACTAACTCTACGAATTATATTTTAAAGTCATAACGTATAACATTGACTAATATATTTCGATAACTAGAGATATGACTAAATTTATATTATTACTTCTTTTCTTCATGATAACCTAAATTAAATTTTATATTTGTTTTTTGTTCTGATTTTTTTTTGTTACGTGAACTTGTGAAAATAGGTAGTTGTTGGGCATTTTCAGCTGTGGCTGCAATGGAGAGTATCCATCAAATAACAACAGGTGAGTTAGTTTCACTATCAGAGCAAGAACTAGTCGATTGTGTTAAAGGTAACAACACAGCCGGATGCAGCGGTGGTTACATGGAAGATGCATTCGAATTCATCGCGGAAAAAGGAGGAATAGCAAGTGAAGCATATTACCCTTACAAAGAAACTGATGAGAGATGTAAGGTTAAGAAAGAAAGACGTGCAGCTGAGATTAAAGGATACGAGAAGGTTCCTCCGAAAAGCGAAAAGGAACTTCTTAAAGCGGTTGCGAATCAACCGGTGTCAGTTTATGTTGATTCAGGAGGTTCCACTTTTCAATTTTATTCTGGTGGAATTTTTACAGGAAAATGTCGAACTCGTCTAGATCATGCTGTTGTTGTGGTTGGTTATGGTGTTTCAGAGGATGGTGTTAAGTATTGGTTGGTGAAAAACTCATGGGGCACTGAATGGGGTGAGAAAGGGTACATGAGGATGAAACGTGACATAGGTTCTAAGAAAGGTTTATGTGGAATTGCTATAAGTCCTTCTTATCCAGTTGTTTAATCTACTAGGGTTGCTTAATTGCATGATGCAAGATATATATGCATCTAAATAAAAGATATTGTAGTTTGTACTTGGGTTGTGCTTGCACGTGTGTAGGTAGGGTGTGTTCCTAAAGTGGGTGCATGATAAAGTTATGGGCTTGTAATGATTTTCAATCATATTAATGAAATAAGCTATGTTGTTTGTGAGTATGTTTTATTTTGTTTTATAAATAAATATATTGGATAAACATGAGCCAAACAATCAAGGGATGATCACAAATGAACTTATTAAGTTATTATGAAATGAATTAAAAGGAGAAGATCTCCATAAATATATAGGGTGTAACTTTTGTATTGTTCTCTTTCAAACATGTCTTTTATAATCCAATATGAAACATATTTATTGACACAATTTGTAAGTCACAAGTGAGTATACTCGACTTAACATTTCAAGTCACTACGCCAAATTTAAGTTGTAGCAAAAGCGCTTTCGTAGGGCTCGCTAAAAACAAAATTAATAAACAAGGGAAAATGATGCAAAGAAAGCGCTCTGGTAGGGGGATTATGAGAGCGCTTTCAAAAAGCGCTCTGGTAGGGGGGGTATGAGAGCGCTTTTAAAAAGCGCTCTGGTAGGGGGATTATGAAAGCGCTTTTAAAAGCGCTCTTATAGGGTGGGTGCTACGAAAGCGCTTTTGGGATAAAAGCGCTCTGGTAGGGGGTGTTATTAAAGCGCTTTTGAAAAGCGCTCTGGTAGCCCATTTAAAAAATTATATATTTTACAAACACACGCGTTTTGTTTCATATCCAAAACACGCGAACCTTCTTCTTCCTTTCGTTGCTCCGCCGTCCTCACTCCCTCTCCAGCCTTCAACCGACTCCGCCGCCGCCTTCCTCACTCCATCACCAGCCTTCAACCGTCTCTTCTCTGTTCAGGTTAGGGTTTAACCAGTAAGCGCTTCTCTCTCTCTCTCTCACTCTCTCTAGATTTTCTTTCTCTCTCCGAAACCCTAGCAACCTCCGCCATGACTGTAGGCAGGTTTCTTCTCCTTTTTCATCAAATCTTCCATTTTTTTCCTCCAGAATCAACAATTGAAATTGTTTTTCATCTTTCAGGCCTGAAGATCTTCGCAGACCTTTCGGTCAATTTGGTCCTCTCAAAGACATTTATATCCCTAAAGATTATTACACTGGGTGAGTCACTATTATAAATCATCAATTTTTTTCTTCAATTAAAATAATTCAATTGTGTTTTTTGTGCCGGAAATTTTCCTTTTTTTCATTGTTTGCTTTCAAAAATACAAAATTTTATTTAGGGTTATAGTTAATATTATTGGGGCTTTTTTAATTTATCAGTGATTTAGGTTTTATCAGTGTGATTTAGAGTATTGAAGACAAAGTTTGTTAGGTTTTTATCAGTGATTTAGAGTATTGAAGACATGTATCAAGTAAGTAGAAGATGTTATTGATAATGAAGATTTTGTGTGATGTTGATGTAGGAGTTATAATCTTCTCCAGCACTGTACAACTCTATGAGGTTTCAGGAATCCAGTTGGTCCAAAGATGCAAGTTAATGGTAGAGGGCATGCGAGAATGAGACCTACAAGGGATATCTGTTTCATCAACTTTTACATGATTCAAGATTTTCTATATGTAGTTAGTAATAATCATGTTTTTCTATTGTAGGTTGAGCTTCAAACAGTGGATGGACTGGTAAAGGATAGAACACAATGTGCCCCTGCCGATTATGTTCCACAGAATATGAATCAAGTAATTGTACCCCGAAGTCTTCTGTGGCAGGATCCTTCGGGGTACAGTTACTTGATTCATATTCTGTGACACAATACAACATAGCTCAGGTGACTACTGGTTCTCCACTAAAGCATCAATACAACATAGCTCCAGATAATACAGGAAGCGTACATTGGTTGCATAAGAACTCGGAAGTTGTTTCCCATTTAGTTGTTTTGGTTTAGAAATATGTGAATTGGTTTAGTTGTTTTGGTTTAGAAATATGTATATATGTATTTTGATTTACATTAATGGTATATAATATAATACTTTTTTTGTATATAATCGATATCGATTATAATGGTATATATCGATTAGAAATGATAAATTATAGGTTCATGAAAAAATACTGCCAAAAAATAGTAAATTACAGGTTCTGAAATATTGCTGCCAAAAGTGCAGGTTTAGAAATAATAAAAAAATTATAAAAATAATAGACACCTACAAAAGCGCTTTTCCTTTAAAAGCGCTCTCATAGGCCACCCTACGAGAGCGCTTTTTCCAGGAAAGCGCTCTTATAGGGGGGTCTACCAGAGCGCTTTTTCCAGAAAAGCGCTCTTATAGGGGTGGTCTACCAGAGCGCTTTCAAAAGCGCTTTTGTTACCTACGCCAGCGCTGGCTTTCACAGCGCTTTTAAAGCCCAAAAAAAGCGCTTTTAAAGCCCACGCGTGTTGTAGTGAGTAAATGTTACTACTAGCAATTATTAAGGCCACTTACAAAAAATAAAACCACTGGCAATTTGCAATTGTTAACCGAAAAAGTCAATTCATATGCGAGTTGGTTATAATTTAATCTGAATCGGTCAGACGTATTTAAAATTGTCAAACAGAGTAGCGAAATGCAATTGGATGACATAATATGTCAACCAGTTACACTTGTGTATTTTTATCCAGATTTTGTTATAGTGGCTAAAGTAGTTGGCATAATAATGTAACCGGTTACATATCTAGGAGTTTTTAGTTATATTTGTTTAATAATTGTGTCTCATCTTATGTAATTGAATAAAGGTATCTCATGAATCATAGATTGAATATTTTTCACCCTCAATTATCACTCTCTCTCATTCTCTCTCCCTCTCCCTCTCCACACTCAATATTCACCATCGTTCACAAATCTTGTGGTTTCAAATTCTAACATTCGGCAGAGCCTGATTCGATCCATCAAACACCTAGTGTGCAAGAATGACATTTGTTTCCAATGAATGAATCTCTACAAATCTCTGAATTCTCGATACGGATAATTATGACAAGTGGTGCAAACAAATGAATATGTTGTTTGGCTATCAAGATATTCTTGAAGTGGTCAAGAACGAGGTAACTACACTTGTAGATGGTGCAACAGATACACGACGATCTAAGAATAAGGAGGAGAAGACTAAAGATTTCAAAGTGTTGTTTTTTATCCATTAATGTGTTGATGTAGATGATTTTGAGAAAGTTCGTGATTGCAAATCATCGAAGCCAGCATGGAAAATCTTGGAGAAGGCGTATGCTGTAGCTGACAAGGCGAAGGTTGTGAGGTTACAAACTCACTAAAGACAACTTGAGATGATTCAAATGTAGGAGAAGGAGGCCATCAACGATATTACGACGAGAATTACTCGGTTGGTGAACCAAGTAATGGTGTGTGGAGAGACAATCACAGAGGAGTAGTTTGTCGCAAAAATATTGCGTTCTTTAACGCCAAGATTTGATGTAGTGGTTGCAATGGATTTCACCCGTGTGTCAATCGATTGTCACCTCTGTTTTATGCAAAATAATTTCCCTTTGTTTAGTGGTTATAATGAATCTTAGGAGTCCCATAACTTGTACCATGATTATATTTGTATGCATTAGGTTAACATTAATCGATCTAATTACATGAGATCGAGTATGTTCTAAACTAGAATCCCGATTAGATTAAAACAATTGGAAATTTAGTTTCGTAACTCCTTTTTGGACGCGGTCATAAAAATTAGGAAGCTAACGTAGAGAACTATATTATAGAGAGATGTCTCTATGAGTTATTCCACTATAACTTTCCCTTTTAGTCTGGTTAACCCCACATCGCATAATGATCGGGCGGACACTCACTATGTGGTATGGAAGTTGAATAAGTTAGAATGAGGTGAGTCGTACAATGACTTTGCCTTAGGTTTATTAGGACATGCTAGGTTACCATGTATGTTTCATGTATGCTTATGATTATGAAATGAGTTGGTTCCATGTTTCCACCATAAGACGAGAATCATACTTCTAATTAATGTGAGGTCGGATATATTGGAAAGTCAGTACAATATCTCATCAATCGATGAGAAGATATCATGATTGTACCAATTTTATTGTTTCGTCATTGGTTATGTATGTGTATGATCCATCTTATAAATATATATATATATATATATATATATATATATTATGAACTATTGTTGGGTTGATTGAATGATAATTGAGTAAAAACTATGATGAAAAGTCAGGCTAAACCTAGGTTTGTACTAATTGAATGACTTAGAGGGATAACTGAGGTTATGAAAATGAGTTAGATAGTGTGCCTTAGACCCAATGACGTGTGTATCATGGTCAAGTATTTGCTTGAATAATGAATTAATGTGCTTTGTATGGAACATGTGGAACAATATGAGAATCGGTGGATGCGACCGCCTATTGATTGATGAAACATTATGAGAATTCGTGAATGTAATCACTTAGTGATTGGTGACCAAAATCATGATGATGTTAAACCTAATCATGTATTAGAAACACTATAAAGTCGAGTGAACATAGGATAGGGGAACTCACTGAGATTATTTTCTCAACCCATTATCATTATTTTTTCAAGTAGTTCTTTGAAGGTTAAAGGAAAAAGGAAGTTAGCAGATGGTGTTTCAAAAACTTTGAGTTCATAATCTTCCGATGTGGATTTTGTATAATTATAGATATTATGCATAGATCTTAGATTTTTCTTCGGGAACTATTGTATCTCATATGCCATATAGATGTAGATTATAACTATGGACATGTATATAATAATGTTAATAGGCACTTGTGTTGTATCAGTGCCAATTAATATAACGTGTAATGTATTTTCTAGATATATATTATATGCGGTGTCACACATATGGTTACTAGGGTTACATGACTCATTATTTGTATTTGCTTACCTGATAATCATGTTAATGAACCGTTGAATATTTTTATGTCGTTAGGGTTAAGCCATAACATTTGGAAGGCGTCCTAGAATAGGACGTCATTAGAGTTACCATGATCAATCAAGACTCACTTGATATCTCAGTTGCCATGTTTCACGGGGATGACAACTGGATCATCATCATGAGGATTGATTCCGAGGGAGGCTTTTGGGAAATACAGGGGATATTACATTTTCTACAAACACTTGTCTTATGTATCTCTTTCGGGAGGATCTTGAGTTACCTCCACCAAAAACTCCATCAATGGTGTTTGTGTTGTAGGATAAAGTTTTGTTGGCCATTTACGGAGAGAATATGGAAGGAGTTACAGTAGGAGTTTGACCTATGTTAGTTTTACTAGGGCCCCATGTAACACTCCATTGTCTACAAATTAACTAAATTGATTTAATTGGAGTTTTTTTATGTTTATTTAATTATATTCTTGGGTATTTAATTAGATAAGTTTAGGAGTGGGGTGTGTGAACATGTGGTGAGGTGTCGAGATTAATTAGAGATTGTTAGAATTTATTTAGAATTAATAAATGTTAGTTTATGCGATTTATTAATAAAGTAATGAGAGAAATAAAATAAATAGAATGTGTAGAGATTTTATGGGCATGATGATAATTGGATGAGGATAAGTGAGGATACATGAGGAAAAGCATAGAAAGGGTTTGAAGTTATTAAATAAAAAGAGAATAAAGAAAAAGTGAGGTTAGTTTACATCATACGCGAAAAAGGGAGGAAAAGGTGAATGAGGCTAGGGCATAAAAGAACAAGAGGTATCCATCCATAGAGTTTGAAGAAAAGCAATTATAGGAGAATTTTAAGGCAATGATGGTTAATGGTTGTCAATTATGAATGATATGGGAGAAGGGTAGATGCAGGGTTTTGATTTTTTGATTATTGTTGATTATAATGATTATTGATGCAATTGATGAAAATCCATTGATATTTATGTTAGATGATTATATTGTGTGGCGTTGTTGATGATAATAATTTTGTCTATCGTAATTGTTGGATCATGTGATCATGAATCTTGTGTTGAATATATGAATTGATGATTGCATGATGTATCTGTGATGTTAGGACCTATAAATAGGTTTTGTCGGCTTTTATATATGTTATATAGTTGTAGTATTTTGAATTCTGAGACTGGGGAATTTTACGAAATCGAATTCGGATGTCCGGAAGACCTCCAACTGTGAAAAATCTCTTTTCTGGTTTATTAACTGGGGGAGTTCGTTAAGCGAGCAGTAGCAAAAGTTCACTAGTTTGCTTTTGTAATGAATTTTCTTAGGGAGCTGTAGCGAGTAGTAGTGAAAGTTCATTGTAACAAGAAGTGGCGAGCATGTAGCGAATGATGGCGGAACGACGTAACCTTTGACCTATAAATCCAAATTGAGCGTCATTCAAAGCGTTAGAGAGCTAACACATTGAACTATAATATGATATAGATAGGATAATTGTTTGAGTATTATTTCTATTCCTAATATGTTTAGGAAATTAATTTTTTTTCTCTGTTTTATTAATGAGTTATTGTATTGTTGTGAAAATGTTGTGCTATAATGACTTGTTACATTTATATTGTGATGATGTATTAATGATGTTTGCATGTCCAAATATAAACATGTTATGTTAATGATGAATATAATGTTGAGGACACACTTGACTAGCCGAGGTAGAACCTATGTATGTTGTTTTTGAATGATGAGAGTCAATGCATTCATGATGTGAGAACTTTGGTTCTGTTTATAATGTGGCCTCGTTTATATAGTGATGGATCGAGTGCGAGTATCTAGAATTCCTTGTCCGGGTATTTTAGTGAGGCGTTAATATGGTGATGGTAGAGATTTGTGATGTGCTTCGGTTCCAAGAGGGAATCGGTCCTATGATGGGGATCGTGGAGGGAAATGAACTAGGTTTTCATAATTGGTACCACATGTATTTGAGTCAGTGTCGGTGCATTAGCATTCTATGTGACATTACCTATGTTGGATTAATGATATATGATATGGTGATTATTATGTGATTATGTGTGAATTGTTCATGATGAATGAATGTGTGAGTATATGTTGTATTGATGTTGTTGATTTGTAGACTATAATTGTTGAAGTTTAGTTTCCATTTATGTTGTTTATGATTGATTATTATTACTCACCCCTTCTGTTTGAATGTTACCTCCACGTGGGTAACGTGTAAATACTCATGAGTAGACTCCAAGGAAGTAAGTGGAAGCTACCTATTGGGGATTGTTTTAGTTTATCATTTTAAGTAGTATGGATTCTACTCAGATTCATGTAACACAGGATTGGGGTTGACGCTTGTCTTTTTTATATATTTTGTTGAGTATTTTTCCGTATTTGTTATTAATTTTATGGTGATACTCTAAGATGTTGAATTGATTGTTGATGACACTTATTGATGATCTTATTAAGGTTAGAGTTTAAGACTCATCCTTAGTCGTGGAAGTATTAATTGTATTTTTATGATGAATCTTCTGCGTTGTTTTTTATAAGTACTTGACCCAAATCGGATGTGTTGGATGTCGTGTGACATCCCAAGTACAAATCAGCCATATAAGATTCTGTGTAGCATCCCTGATATAAAATGTGTAGTTTAATTGTTCACTATGGTAACCCGTTTTATGAGCAAGATAATTGTGATGTCTTATGAAGTGTGACACCCTTATGGTTTTGTTTACATGATTAAATTAATCGTTAATTTCATGGGATTTAGAAGGGTGTTACACCCCACTGTGGACGCCATTGTAATGATTAAAAAGTACAAGTGTGTGTTCCTCCTGCAAGGGCATGAGGACTTAGAAGCCTTATTAGGTATATTAGATTGTATGGTAGTTATGGCCTGCTCACGACAAAGAAAGGCCATGCACAAAAATGTTTAATAACGGTTTTATGAGTCTTGCTCACGTGAGGTGAGAGACTCTGTGGATGTATGAAAGGCTTAGATATAATTATACGAGGGTTGTGATTGGTATGAGCTATGATCTCATGGTTTTATGATATTTCCCCTCCTCCCTTAGGGAGTAATATTTATACAGGCCTCTTGGGCCTATGGTTTTATTGGGAAGGGTCACGCCCACTTAGTCAATGGTGGACCAATGAATCCCCATTTCCAAGGAGGGTGTGGGTAAGTTAATGGCTCTGACTTTTCTCTACCTTAAAAACTGATTTTCATGTGTTTCTCACAACTAGATGTTATGAAGATCTTGGGACAAGGAGATATCTACCTTTGGGCGGTATGTTATGGTCGCCTCTCATTGGGCGTCCTATAACCATCGCCCAATAGAATCCTTTTCAAAGTATAATATTACATCTCCTTTTTCAGCTGAAACCTAAAAGCCTAATTTATTAAAAAAGTCAACTTTATCAATATCTCATTAATGGGTTTATTCATAATAAATTAATTTTACTATTGTCTTTATAGTATTAATAATTATTTTAAATTGTTTCATTGTTCTCTTTATAGAATTGATAATTTCTTTTCTTTGCTCTCTAGAGACAAAGCTACTTCTTTTGGTAATCTATAAGCATTAGAAACTAAACGTCCAAGTGAGAGTATTAAAGTTGTTGGTTATGAATTGTTGGAAACGAATCCAGAAATTAGGCCTCCGATTTCAAGCTATCATCCTAACATCCTAAATAAGGTAAGAAAAGATTATTTAAAAATAGGTCGTCATCAACCTCCTCACAATTTTGTTTGCCCTTGGTCTAATCAAGGTAAACAAAGATGTCGATTTTGCAAAAAATTGTTTGATTTGTATGACTGGATTGATTATAGTCGATCTAAGGACCTAACATTTTGCTTTCCATATTTTTTGCTTAAAAATGTATCTAAATATGGGGGGACACTTGGTGGCAGAAGGTTTTGGTGACTGGAAGAATGCTCAAAGATTAGATAATCGTGTTACTTCTTCCAATAGTCATATTGATTGTGTGCATATGGGTTATGGTCTTGTGAACTCAAACCATTGTATTACGGTTGCATTTGTTAATCAAATGAAAAAAATGAATGTCAAATACTGTGTTTGTGTAAACAGATACAGACTAGTAGTGGATTATATGAAGAATCATATGTTTCTAGCGAATGACACTCGTTGGGATTCCCACTTTAGAACTATCACTAGTTTGATGACTTTGTATGGTGTCATTAATGTGGTACTTGAAGAAGTTCGGAAGGATACATCATTTAAAAAATATGGTGAAATTATGCTTTTATTAGATGTGCTTCTATCCTTTGATTTTAACTTCATGGTATATATGAAGGTTGAGATTTAAGGATTTACAAATGATTTGAGTGTAGTGCTATAAAAGCGTGATCAAGATCATTTGAATGCTTATTTGTCAATGCTACCAAATAAGAAATATAACAAATGAGGAATGATGAATGGGAAGAACTTATATCTAAGTTTATGGAAATTTGCAATAAGCATGATAATGTGCCTGATAGGGATGCACCGTATGTACAAGGGAAGAAACCTACGTAAATTGCGACAACTTCGAGTGTTTCTGATTTGCATAATTTGTTTGTTTAGTGTTTTAGATTTACAGTTGCATGAGCTCAATGCTAGGTTTGGTGAAGAGAATACTAAACTTTTACGATGTGCTTCATGTTTGAGCCCCTCATTATCATTTGCAACATTTGATGTGAAAAAATTATTGAGGATGGTTGAACTTTATCCAAATGATTTTGTAGATGTATCGAAAGTGGTGGTGCAACATCAACTTCAGAATTATGTTAGAAATGTTCGATGTTACCCAAAATTTGCAAAGTCAAAATTACTTCCAGATCTTTGTGCAAAACTTGTGGAAACAAATAAGTGCAACACATTTGATATGGTTTATAACCTTCTGAAGTTGACTTAAGCCTTACCAGTAACGATGGCAAGCGTGGAACATGTAGTTATGTAACAAAATAAGTTATAAGTAGATAAATGGTTTTCTTGTAATAAGATTTATAAATAAATAAAAAAGATATTCTTGGATCAATTAACAGTAATGTTATATTAACTCATTTTCAAGAAATAAATTATAGACGATTTTTATTCTAAAATTTATTTTATTAAAAAATTATTATTTCTTATTTTCAATATAATATAATTTATAATTTATTTCATGTTTAGCCATATCAATCTATAATACTTAGATTTGCCTCCCATAATATGGTATAGTTTATTGTGGAAATAATTTATAAATGAGTTATATTATATGATTTATTAATAATAAAAAATTTCTTCTAAGTTAGTCAGAGATAATTTGCGGCTTTTATTAATGATAGTTTGTTGATGGATATTCCTTGCAAAGGAAAAAAGTTCACTTGGTATAGCGGAGATGGTAAGTCAATGAGTTGAATAGATAGATTTCTTGTTTCTGACAAAGTGGTGAATGATTGGGGTGTGGTGGGTCAGAGAGATGTTTCGGATCATTGTCCTATTTGGCTAGAAGTTGATAAGAATAATTGGGGTCCGAAACCGTTCATCTTTAATAGTGAATGGTTTTCTTGTGCTTCATTATTTCCTTTTGTGGAGAAGGAATGGAAGGCTTTTAGGGTGGAAGAAAGAGGGGATTTTGTGTTAAAAGAAAAGCTTCGCCTTCTAAAAGAAAGGCTTAGATGGTGGAATAAAGAAGTGTTTGGAAAGATATATTTGGAAGTAGAAGAAGGGGTAAGAGATATTAATTTAGGGGATGATAGATTGGAATTGGAAGCGGAGGATCTTCATCTTGACATCTTAAAGAATAGGAAGGAAGCTACTAGTCGGTTTTGGTCTAAATTGAGGATTAAAGAGAATATGTTAGTCCAAAAATCTAGAGTTAAATGGTTAAATGCAGGAGACTCCAATAGCGGTTTTTTCCATAAGGTGATGAAAGAAATAAGAAGATATAATCACATTGGTCTTATTAACTCTCCGGAGGGAATAATAAAAACGGTGAATGATGTCAAAGAGGAAGTTGTTCGTCACTTTTCAAATAAATTCGGAAGAGCGGAAGGAGTTACTCCTAGTCTTGATGGAATTCATTTTGACAAGATTAGTGATGAGGAAAGAGGTTCGTTAGATATAACTTTTAATGAGGAAGAAATCCAGGAGGCTATTGGCGGATGTGGAATCTCGAAAAGTCCGGGACCCGACGGATTTTCTTTTCTCTTTATTAAGAGATGTTGGTCTTTTTTAAGAGTTGACTTCTTGCGGTTTTTTGATCATTTTTATGAGGGAAGTATGTTGTCCAAGGCAGTAACATCTTCTTTCTTGGCTTTGATTCCGAAATCTTCTAATCTGCTTTCGTTGGATGACTATAGACCCATTTTATTGGTGGGATGTATGTACAAAGTGATGGCTAAAGTTTTGGCCGGAAGATTGAAAAAAGTGTTGAATTCTATAATATCTCCTTGTCAAAATGCTTTTGTTCCGGGTAGACAATTGCTTGATGGGGTTCTTGTGGCAAATGAAGTGGTTGACTATGCTAGAAAGGAAGGTAATTCTTGTCTCCTTTTTAAAGTTGATTTTGAGAAGGCCTACGATAATGTATCTTGGGATTTTCTTCGTTATTTGCTTATTAATTTGGGTTTCGGAGAAAGATGGAGGAGATGGATGGAATTATTGATTTTCAATAGTAACATGTCGGTCATGGTTAACGGTAGCCCTACAAAAGAATTTATTGTAAGGAGGGGTTTAAGACAAGGTGATCCGCTATCACCTTTTCTTTTTGTGTTGGTAACAGAGACTTTATCAAGGTTAGTGAGGAAATCAATTGAAATAGGAGAATTTGAGAATTTGGTTATTAGAAGGAGATGTTGTGTGGATATCTTACAATTTGCGGATGACACTTTGTTGATTGGAGAAGGGACTTGGAAGCATGTGAAAGCGATAAAGATTGTGTTGAGAGCGTTTGAAATAATTTCGGGTCTCGGTATTAATTTTCACAAAAGAAAGTTGATTGGAATTAATGTTTCGCCCCTTTTCTTAGAAGCGGCCGCCTTTTATCTTTCTTGCAAAATTGAAGATAGTAACTTTACTTTTCTTGGGATACCGGTTGGGAGCAATCCTAGAAAGGTGGCAACTTCGTCTCCTCTTTTGGAGAAAATGAGGAAGCGCTTGGCGGGATGGAAGAATCGTTGCCTCAATTTTGGAGGTAGAATTACTCTCTTGAAATCTATTTTGAGTTCTATTAATATATTTACTATGTCCTTTTACAAGATGCCGGTTAAAGTGGTAAAGGAAATTACTAAGATTCAAAGTAATTTCCTTTGGGGGGTGTGGAGGAGAAAAGAAGCATTCATTGGGTTAGTTGGAAAGTGGTGATTTTACCTTACTTGAAAGGGGGTTTAGCGATAAAAAACATTTCCGACTTCAATTTAGCTCTCCTTAATAAATGGAGATGGAGGATTGTTAGAGGGGAGAATTCTTTATGGATGGATGTTTTAAATGCCCGCTATGGAGATCATTGTTTGCAAGTCACTTGCAGTGGAAATGATACTAATTCGGCTACTTCCTCTTTTTGGTGGCGCGATATTCAAAAGGTTAGTATTTCTACCTTTTCTTCAAAGGATCCAATTGTTTCTAATTGTCTTTTTAGAGTCGGAAATGATTTCAACACACCTTTTTGGGAAGTAAGATGGTTACAAGATCTTATCTTGAAGGAAAACTTTATGGATCTTTATTTGTTATCGTCTTTGAAAAAAGTCTTGGTGGCGGCTATGGGAGGTTAGTGTCAAGGTGTTTGGAGTTGGAGTAATTTAGGGATTTCGGAGACCGAGATGATCGCGGCAAATTTACTACCTTCTTTCATGGCTTTAAGGACTTTTTTAGAAGCTTTTGGCGATTTGAACGGAGAAAAGGACACGGTAGATTGGAAGCCGGTTTTGGACAAAGGCTATTCGGTAGCTTCTTTTTACGCTTCGTATGCTTTGTCGCGTATTCCTTATGGTCCTTTAAATAGGCATGATGAAGCTTTGGAATGGATTTGGAAAATGGCGGTTCCTTTTAAGATGAACGCTTTCGGGTGGAGACTTCTTGTGAATAGATTGCCAACAAAAGATCTTTTATTGAGAAGAGGTATTTCCTTATCTTCTTCTTCTTCCTCTCACTCTAATTGTATTTATTGTGAATTGCATAAGGAAGATAGGGACCATATGTTTTTTGGGTGTAGTGTGATTATCTTAGTTTGGAAAGAAATTGTTTTGTGGGTGGATTTTCCGGGAAGGTTTGAGGACTTGTGTATCTCGTCTTTTATGGATTTGTACACTTGGAGCTGTGTAAAAAGAATTAAAGATGGCAAATTGGGGGTGTTGTGGTTAGCCACTTCTTGGATCATTTGGTTGACAAGGAATGAGTTTTGCTTTAGGAATGAGATTTGGAACATAAGCAATATAGTTTGGAACATTAAGATTTTGGTTTGGAGATGGTCCTTTTTTGGCGATATTGCCCATCCAAATATTAGATTTTACGATTTTGTTAAAGACCCTTTATCTTTTATGTCGTAATTTTTAAGGTTGGAGAACCCTTAGTTCTCCCAATTAATAAAACTCTTGCTTACACAAAAAAAAAAAATAATAATTTGTTCGAATTTTGAAATTTAGAGATAATTTGTTCGAATTTTGAAATTTAAAATCATTCCCATTATTATGAAACAAACAACCTAACAAGAGTAAAAACTTGTCCAGATTTTGATATCTGAATATCTGAATTATATGATCACTATATTATATGGTGTAACAAACACCACCCTGAAAATATATACAAATTTTGATATATCTAAGTGAAGTTAAGCGACAAATTTTGACATATAAGTGAAGTTAAGTGGCTTTGTTATCTCAAAGGTAATAAGAATATAGAATTAAAATAATAATAACAAAATTTAAATACGTAAATATCAGTAATTTATTTATAATTTGCCTCTAATGAAATAATTTAAAATGACAAAAGCAACTTCATATATGATATGAAACTAACGAGACGTGACATATAGGAATTGTTTCCAACATATACCAATTTAAAACACAGCAACCGAGACTAACGCGACACACAAATGCAAAGAGAAACACACTTAGAATCCTCCACTGCAAAAATAAGCCTATGCTAATATGATGGAGTACCCTCATTGCTTATCCTGCATACTCTGAGAGCTTTCGCCCACGGAGATATGTTTTCCCAGTAAGGGTTATCGTTCTGGATATTATAATCAGCCAGAATGTTACCATCCATCAATCCCCTCCCATTGAAAATTACCCTCTGTTGGTCTGCGGGAATTCCCTCTTTCTCCTCAATTTTCGCCTTCACACTTTCAATTGTATCAAAACTTTCTACCTCCAATGTTATCGTCTTTTCATTAGGAAAGATAACAAGAACTTCCATAGCATCATCAATTGGTCTTAAAACCAATTCGAGAGTGGATTGCTTCTCGACGCGATAATCAGCTAGAGTCCGACCATCTTCAAGCGGTTTAAGTGAATAGATAAGCCTTTGCTGATCGGGTGGAAACCCTTCCTTGTCTTGGATCTTAGCTTTCACCTTGTCTATGGTATCAGAACTCTCCACCTCAAGAGTGAAAGTTTTTCTAGTCAATAATGTTAACACAGAGATTTGCATCTGCACAAGTCAAAACATAGTAAACATCATAAACAGCACTACAAATCACAACACAAACCCTAATCAACAGAAATTAGAACAAATCACAACACAAACTCTAACCAACCTATTATCGGACAAATTATTACAGCAGAAAATATAAACTAATTACCAAAAATGTTTTAAAAAAAATCACAATTCTGAATCTGGCACGCATTAATAGGAATCGAAAACCTAAATATATTCAATAAGCAAAAGAGTACTCTGACTCACCTTGAATCGTAGAAGAGAGCGCTTAGAATTTTATCAATAAGCGAAAGAATGAAAGATACAGTTAGGAGGGGTCGTACTTATATATATAGGTTAATGACAAAATCAAATATTTGCTATAAGTATTAGATTAGAAATTAAATATTTTATATTCAAAATCAAATATTTTGTTTCTAAAATAAATCTTTTACTTAAATCAATTATTCCTTAACAGTATATTTATATATGCATATTAAAAATCTCTAGTTTTCGATTTTAATTTTCAAATTATTTTTTATTTGTAAAGCAAAAGAATATCAGAGTAAAAATTTGTGTAAGAAATATACAAAACAAATCAATAATAGATTAGACAAATTAAATAGAAAAAATAATTTTGCACTCAAATTTATTTATTTCTATTTTTTTTTCTATTTTTCTTCTCCTCCTATAATCAATCACTGACTTGATTATATGTATTACATTTACATTAGAAATCAAATATTATATTTCCAAAACAAATATTTTATATCTAAAATAAATATTTTACTTAAGTCAATTATTCCATAGAAGATTATTAAATAATATATCATATTTTTAATAAATATCAAATAAATAATAATAAACAAGAGAACAAATATAAAAATTATTGAGAACTATAATTAGTCCAAAATAGTTTAAAATGAAAAATATAAAATCAAAGAAAAAATATATGTTTTTAAAGATAAATATCAAAAATAAATTATTTCGTGTATTTTATTTGTCTAATCTATTATTCTTTGGTTTTGTATTTTTTTTTACACAATTTATTTCCTAGTATACTATTCTCTATTATTTTGTTCTTTATTCTTAATTTAATTATTTATTTAGTATCTATTTAAAAGACAATATATTATGTATTCCATCGTTTTATAAATTAAATAGAGTAGTAAAAAAAATTGAAAACGAGACCACTAGTCATTTTTAATATGCATATATAAATAAATGGACTTTTAACTTCTAGTCTAAATGTTTAATACTTAAAACTAATCTAATGGTTGATAATTGTTGTTTCTTTTGGTTTGAATGCATCATGCAAAATAACATGAAATATGTTCAAGTTATTTCTGGTGTAGAAGACGTAGAAGGCGTACATGTGAAAAATGGTGTTTCAACATGTGTGATGTAACATGTGGTCTCTAACAACAGACATATATTATTGCAGTTTGCTACATCTAGTCTCTAATAATAAAGATATGTTATTGTGGTTTTGCTTCAGACTTGTTCTGTTCAAGATTCACTCTACAAAGAAGATATGGTTTCAAGAAGATATTTAACTTGGATGTTCTGGTGTAACATGTGGAACACGATGTTCCAGCATATGCATGTGTGCAATGCATGTAATATATGGCCCTTGTCAGCAAAACCATAATGAATGTTGTTCGGTGCAAAAATTTGATTGAGATTCAATTAGATTTGTTACAAATTGTTTAGCAATGTTTGTATGATCTCTTTGACAGTTGTTGAAGATCAAATCAAATCAAATTTAAATTGATATTTAAATTTGGATTTGAAGTATAACAAATCATATATTTTTGTTGGAGACTTATAAATCCGACATAAATATATGGTAAGGGTTTGAGGTTCGATTCCCAACTCATGATATTTAATGTTATTTATGGAACCAAAAAGGAGCCATTATGTTTTCTATATTTTAAGTCGAATATTTTACCTCGGTTTTTATGAAAACCGGGATAAATACCTCCTAATTTTTTATTCTGTTAATGACCAAAAAGGCGTATTTTTATATATTTTACTGAGCTAATCTACCTCGGTTTTTTAAGTTTAACCGAGATAAAATTTCTTTTAATTTTGTCTCTCGTGTTTATCTAATTCAATTTTTGAGCCCTAACAAAAGAACACTTCTTCTCCAATTAGCTCAGCCAACGAAAGAACACTTCTTCTCCAATGAGCTTAGCCAACGAAAAACACTTATTCTCTAAGGAGCTCCGCGATATGTTCATGTTGTTCTCCATTAATGTTGTTCTTGTTGTTCTCTATGCATTGTTTTATTGTTGTTGTTATTATTCAAAAGATATATTTTTGTACTCTTTTTATTTTATTTTTAGATGCTTTATTTGATTATGGGTCGTAGTTGGATGAAAGTCAATAGATTAAGTAGCGAGTATGAAAAAGGATTGTGACAATTTCTTGATTTCGCGGATAAAAACCTTCCTAACAACAATGGAATTTTTTGGTGTCCTTGTATGAATTGCTATAATACGCAAAAATATCCAAGAGATGTTACATTCAATCATTGTGGTTCTGATGGAATTATTCAAAATTACACGAAATGGGTATGGCATGGTGAAGGAACAAAAAATATACCTTTGTCACAAACAGTTGAAGATGATGAATGTATGACTGATAATCTAGAAGACATCATTCGTTAGTCGATGCTTTCAAGAAAGCTAATATGGTAGATACTTTGCAAAGAGACATGGAAGATTCGTTGTACCCGGGATGTAAAGGTTTTACAAGATTTTCAGTTGTGTTTAGACTGTTTACCCTTAAGATAATAGGTGGGTGGATGAATAAAAGTTTCATCGAATTGCTTGAATTGTTAAAAGAAATGCTTCTTGAAGGTAACATGTTAAACCGTACTTATGAGGCCAAGAAGATATAGTGTCCAATGGATTTGGACTATGTCTAAATACATGTTTGTCGTAATGATTGCAGCTTATATAGGAAAGAGTTTAAAACTTGAACAAGTTCCCGAGGTGTGGCGTATCGCGCTACAAATAGAAGGATAGTAATGTTGATGACAATGATGGTGCAACTAGAAAAGGTGTTCCTGTCAAGGTGATGTGGTACCTACCAATAATTCCAAGGTTCAAGATATTGTTTACTAATATTAGTGACGCAAAGAATACTAGATGACACGCAGATGAAAGTGTGTGATAGAAAAATTCGCCATGTAGCTGATTCATTGCACTAGAAGAAAATTTATTCTTTGTTTCCAGATTTTGCTAAAAAACTGAGGAACCTTAGGCTTGGAATTGCCACTAATGGAATGAATCCTTTTGGTAATTTAAGTACCAACCATACGCCCTAGCTTGTTCTCTCTTAATTACAACCTATCTCTATGGTTATGTATGAAGCGCAAGTATATGATGATATTGATGACGATTTTTGGTCCAAAACAACTAGGGAACAACATATATGTATATTTATCGCCATTGATTGAAGACATACGACTTTTGTGGGAGAAAGGTGTTGATGTTGATGGTGCGTATATAAGTTATAACTTTAAGTTGCGTCCCATGTTGTTTTGCACAGTCAATGGCTTTCCGGCATACGACAATTTGTCTGGGTACAACATCAAGGGTCATAAAGTGTCTCCGATATGTGAAGTTGGTACATGTCACCACTAATTATCAAAATAAAAAAAGATAGTTTACCTTGTGCATCAAATATTTCTAAGACCTAATCACATGTATCGTAGATAGCGCAAGGCTTTTAATGGAGAGCAGGAGTATGATATTGCTCCAAAACCCTTAACCGGGAAGGAAGTTTATAGAAGAAAATAACACATCAAAATTGTCTTTAGAAAAAAACAAAAAATCTCCTGGAGAAAAATTCTCAAAAAAATAGGTCGGTGTTTTTTTATCTTCCATATTGGTCAAGTCTTCATGTAAGACATTATCTTGATGTGATGCACGTGGAGAAAAATATATGTGATAGTTTTATTGGAACACTTCTCAATATTAAAGGCAAGATATAAGATACTAAGAAATCTTGCGAAGATATGGTTGTAATGGGTATACGGCAAGAATTAACCTCAAAAGAAGTAGGAAATATAACTTATTTTCCCCCCAGCATGCCACACTCTATCTAAAAAAGGAAAAAAAAGTTTTTGCAATTGTTTGCAGGGTATTAAAGTTCTCCAATGGTACTCATTAAATATGAAAAAACTTGTGTTAGAGAACGATAACAAATTAATTGGCTTCAAATCTCATGATTGTCATGTCTTAATGCAACAACTTCTGCCAATGGATATCTATGGCATCTTACCAAGAAATTTAAGGGTGACAATAACCTGATTGTACTTATTCTTCAATGCTATATATAGTAAAGTTATAGATCTTAGAAATTTAGATGAATTGGAACACGAAGCTGCAATTATCTTATGCCAATTAGAGATGTTTTTTCCTCCATCATTCTTTGACATTATGGTTCACTTAGTTGTTCATCTAGTAATGGAGTTTAGAATTTGTTGTCCAATTTATTTGCGGTGGATATATCTGGTAGAGCGTTACATGAAGATTATCAAAGGGTATACAAAGAATCATCATCGTCCAGAAGCTTCAATCGTAGAAAGGTACATCACAAAAGAAGCTATTGAGTTTTATACAAAGTATTTGTCAGATGCAAACTTTATATGATGGTAGAGGTATTCTAGGTTTAAATTTTAAGATATTTAGTAGACAAGTAGTTCTTCAAGCAATTTGTATATATTGAATAACCTTTGTTAAGTTGATCCTTACTTGACAGCGCACAAAGCTCTTATAAAAGAAAAACACCCCCCGGATGAATGAAAAATGGTTGTTGACGGAGCATAACAGAACTTTCATAGATTGGTTTAATGAAAGTGTTTCTAAAGAGAGTGGTGCATCAGATAATTTTAAATCGTTGTCACGTATGCTTAAATTTAATGTAATTACTTGGAGTGCATACGAAATTAGAAAATATTAGTTCTGTATAAAATGAAAGGATGATCATAGCACCATACAAAATTGTAATGTTATGGTTGAGGCTGAATCAATGTACTTTTTTAGCTCCAAATATAGCACTCCCGTACTAGCATCTAGAGCATACTTTGGGATCATTGAAGAGATTTTGGAGATTGACTATGTATCTCCCCCACAATGGGAATCAGACTGTGCCTCCATTTCGGGTGTATCTTTTTCGAACTGTTCATGATGACATCTTAGGGACGCCGTTCGAGGATCACAAGAAGATTATCTCATTCGAAACCATCTCAATGTATTCCAGGTGATTGGCATCTTGGGGGGGCACTATGATCAGGTATCTGCCGGACGATGCATGTGGTAGTTTGGCTATGTTAAGACCATATTTAGATTTCCATCTTAGGCTTCTCCCGACACCATTGTCCGTCAGGATCTCGATGCCATTTTTGAGGATTGGGAGCATAAAATGGTGCCACAGGACTATCGGTTGATGCAGGCATTCAGCAGTTAGCATTGTGTAAAGAGAAATGTGACATGGTTCTACACAGTGTCACACCCTATCATGACCCATATGCTCCTGGATGTCCACATAGGCCAACTCATTAGAAGATTTTTAAGAACTAGCAAGCCTAAGATGGCCATGCCACTGATGTCTTGTCGATCTGTCAGCGGATACAGGTGACTTGACATGAGGCTTTAGACTTAGGGATCATTGAGAGGGACATTCTTGAGGTGGTGGCCATCATGGAGACGGTGGTTAGCGAGGTCATGGAATGAGGATTAGACATACGCAGTAGGCTATATTTTTTTATTCCAAAACAATAGATGAACAATTTATGTATTATTTAACATAATAACATTTTGTACTTATTATAGTTTTTTATTTCTTATCATTTTTCATTTGCGTTTTTATTATCATTTTAATCTAATTATAAATAAAATTCGATGATTTAAAAAAAAAAATCACTGTCAAAGATTTTTCAGAGATGTCTCTCCGAAACATCTTTCTCATGCATTAAAAATATTTTCGAAGATACATATCAAAACAACTTTTTAGTGGTGCGTTCGGATATATATCTAAAAAAAAATATTTTAAAATTTTTAAGAGTTTTTTCACTTGTACAATACTCCTACTATATAAAAAGAATTTCCCTTGACACTAAGGAGTAGGGGTGGACAAACGGTAACGACCCGACGGAACCCGACCGAACCGAAGTGGTTTTGGCTCTACGGGTCGGTTATGTTCGGATTTCGGGTATGAGCAAAGCAGATAATTGGATGTGATTGGGTATGCATGGTCGGCTTCGGTGCTAAACATTTGATCCGTCGGAACCCGTAACCGACCGAATCATCTAGTATAGTTTGTTTCAGAACTGGGCTGGGCTGAAAATGCAATTGGCCCATAAACTTCTTAAGCTCATATTACTAGGGTTACTCACTTACCCTTTTCAATTTCCTCTTCACTTAATCTCGTCTGCTTCTAGGGTTACAGCCACCACCACCATCCTCAATTCCTCATCGTCATCCTGCTCGAAACGCCGCTCCAAGCTTCAACTACCACCATCTTCCTCATCGTCGTCCATCATCTGTTCTGGGTAAGTATCCCGCTCAAAGCTTCTAGGGTTTGTTCCATTTGTTTTTTTTCTTCTTCACGATTCAGTCTCTTACAGAAGTTTTACTTATCACCTGATTTTGTTCCTTGATTTACATGTGGATTGTGATGTCGCTTAGGAGTTATGGTCAGCTGAGATTAACTTCACAGTTTTAAGAGGTAGTTTCTCTTCATTTAAAAGGTGGGCTCTGTGTATTTAAGTTATGTATTTGTGTATAGTGTATAATTATTGTCTGAGTATGCTTATTTGAGTATTATGTCTTGGTTTCTTCTTTCTGTGTTGTTAAGTGTTGCAGATCTGAGAAGTAAGGTTGAGGCTTG
Organism: Vicia villosa; assembly: GCF_029867415.1. NCBI lineage: Eukaryota > Viridiplantae > Streptophyta > Magnoliopsida > Fabales > Fabaceae > Vicia > Vicia villosa. The sequence continues at coordinate 126,104,409 of NC_081184.1, read as the reverse complement.
AAGAATATGTAGTTCTTTAGTTTTTGCAAATGTCTTGAATACTTAGATTTTATATTTCTTGAAAGTTTTTGTGCTATTTTATGGATTTTTAACTTGTGTTATTTTTTTTGTAGGAGACAATCTTTGAATACTTCACTGGGATGGACGAGTTTATCTTAGATGTTTATCAACTCTCTTATTTGGTATAATTTACCAAATCACATTTAATATATGTTGCTGTTATTACTTATGTTATTTACTTTTAACAAAGTAAATTAAACTTATCTAGTTTTTGTTAATGTTTACATGCAGTGTAGCAGCAAATCAGAATGCATATTTTAGTTGTATGCATCTTCTTCAATGCATGTCTATAGTCAGTATTGATGGAAGTCCACAAATCTCTTTTTTTAGATTTATCTCTTTGATTGTAAAGTTTTTAAACACTTGATAACAATTATCTTTCTATGTTGCAGCTCATAAGATTAAATCTAAGGAAGAATACTTGAGCTGCAATGTAGCAATCAAGCTATTGGGAGAATAATTGTATCCAGGTCTCTATATTTGCAGGTACTTAACACTAAACATTTCACTCATGGTTAATGAAAAGTTTATACTAATTGTCAATGGAAATGTTATCTTTTTAGTGTTCTCATGTTTCTACAAATTCACACATGCTTCCATACTGAGTGTAAGTTCTAAACAACATTAGTATTTTGATTATTTTTTTTTTGTGTTTTGAAAAGTTTAGTGTTTTGAATAGATTTAGTGTTCTAAACAATATTATGTATCTTTGAAATATAATAGTGGGTAATTTTAAAATACTGAATAAAATATAATAGTGATGTTTGTGTATTGTGTCACCCTTCATACAATGTTTATGTTTAGTTGTGTATATCTAAAAGTGAATTTGGATTAGAATCTTTTAATATGTAATGTATGGATCTCATGAATTATAATGGTTGTATTAAGAAAATGTTGTGTTTTGATCTTGCAGCATAATAGAAGTTTTCACAGAAGACTTAATAATGGAGGACTAAAGAGTTCTTGAAAATTTATGTTGAGTTTCTATCCCTAACTTTAACTTATGTTTTTCTACATGGAAAAACTTTTGAACAACCAGAAGCAGAGAATTTGGCTTGGGAATGAGCAAGATCATTTTAATTTTTTTAAGATCTTAGTATTTGTTTATGTGATTTTTTAATTTTTAAGGACTTGATATGGACTGAATTTTTTAAATTGAATTGTGATAATTTAATGCTGTAATTTATATATTTCTATGTAATTTTTGGGTTTCAGCTTCCATTTTTGTTTGCCATATTATTAAGTTGGTTAAGAATTTGTAATGTTGAAAATCAATATTGGGCTTGGAATAATTAGTATTTTTTTATCCAAATAATTATTAATTATTCATAAAAAATAAGTTAATTTTGTCATTTTTAAAATCAAAATAAAATTTATATTGGGCTATTATTGGACTTTTGATAAAAAATAAGTTAATTTTGTCATTTTTAAAATCAAAATAAAATTTATATTGGGCTGTTATTGGACTTGAAATTTGAGTGTATCAAACTTACTAATAAGAATTAAAAAAAAATTGAAAAAAATAGAATTGATTAATTGGGTTGGATTTCTGTTGGCCCAATTGCAAATGCAAACCGAACAAAACCGGTCCAGTTAACCGAACCCGTTTCAACCCGAATCCGAAAAAACCGATAGTTCAATTGGTCGGAATTTGGCCTGTAGATATCATCCGAGGGTTGGGCCGGATTGGGGTTTTGGGCCCGAACCCGAACCGGCCCGAACCGATGTCCACCCCTACTAAGGAGAGATGGAGTACCAATCGATGCAACATGTATGCACGTGATGACACGTGCTACTCGTACGTAAACCCTAATTCACCTCATTTAATTCGCTCTCTAGATTCATCTCACGCTTCCTTCAAATTCTATGGTTGTCTTTGCTTCTCACACTGCCACATCATCATTACCCTTCACACTTTCACGCCACCAAAATTTCCTCCACCTCAAATATTCAAAATACAATAAATTCATCAAATATCAACATTCATTTTTATATTCCCATTTTCATTAATATTGCATATAATTTCTCTCTTCAACACTTGAACTTCATCTTCACAACCTTCTTTTCACCGCAATTGATGATTTAAATGGCTCAATTATTGTCTCCAGTATACACAGAAGCTCTCAAAATCCATAATCCATCGCTGAATTTGTGTCACAGAACCTCATGGCAGATGCTGCACAAATCTCCAACTAGTCCTTGGAGTTTTGCAACACGAAGTGGCAAACGAAGAGGTTTTGGTAGGGTTAAAGTTGCTACTGATCAGGATTCGTTTTCAACCAGTGACACTGTAGGAGCTGAAGACTATTATGCAGTTTTGGGTCTGGTAATAATTCACCTAACTCTTATTTTTCTTCTCTTTATTACTTCAAATTCTAAATATTCCACAAATTTATGAAATGAATGAACATGCATGTGTTTTATAGATTTTCAATGTTTCTGGCTTATGTGTATGAAAAATTCTTTTTTTGTTTTACCAGCTTCCAGATGCAACACCAGAGCAGATCAAGAAGGCTTACTATAATTGTATGAAAACTTGCCACCCAGATTTGAGTGGCAATGATCCTGAAACAACGAATTTCTGTACCTTCATCAATGAAGTTTATGAGGTAGGTTCCATTTTGGGTATCCTCTATTTAATGCTTGAGGAATTTGTGGCTTTTCAAGTTTTCTAACTATTGTAGTTCAGGTGCTCAGTGATCCGGTTCAGCGTAGGGTTTATGATGATATTCATGGGTATTCTTTTACATCTATTAATCCTTTCGCGGATGAGTCTAGTCCGAAGGATCATGTTTTTGTCGATGAGTTCAGCTGCATAGGTATTTTGAAATCATTCTTACAATGTTGCCTTGTATGTTAATTAAGGGTTCTAGGATATTTATGTTGGTGTAACTAAGTGTAAGGTGTGTTATGTAATTGGACTTCAAAATTCTTGAACAGGCTGCAAAAATTGTGCTAATGTGGCCTGTGACGTGTTTGAAATTGAGGAAGACTTTGGAAGAGCCAGAGTTTACAGTCAGTTTGGGAACCCGGATTTAGTTCAACAGGCTATTGATAGTTGGTATTTCTTTATTCTATGAGTATGAGCATTACACTAATAGTTCATTTGTTGCTTTGCATTTGCAAATATGTTTCAATTTTACAATAACCATAATTATGTAGTCATGATTCGGCACGAAAACAACGTTGTTTATGAAGAAACTTAGCTAATGGAGATTTTTGAGATTAATTTGACAATCCTTTTTGTATTTTAGCCCTGTTGACTGCATTCATTGGACATCAGCTGCACAATTATCATTACTTGAAGATGAAATGCGCCGCATAGAAAGAGTCAATGTAAGGCCAAAGTCTATTTCTTCCTTTTTTTATTGTATTTCTTAAATGATACTTTAGATAATCAATTGGATAAAATTGAGGCAACTTTTTCTTTTCTCCACTTAGTATAAATCATGACCCTATTTCCAAATGAATCTATCTGAGTTTTTTGTATACCATTAATAAAACTACAGAGCTTCTTGAATTCGAGCAGGTTGCTCTGATGCTTTCAGGAATGGGATCAGCTATAAGCGATGTTTTCAGAATGGTAATAACATAGAGACTACCGAGTCATTTATATTTGCTATTTATATGTGTTGTTTCCTCTAACATGATCCAACCATACTAAAATAATATGACAGGCGAATACCCGATGGGAGAAAAGGCAGTTAAACTTCTTGGTAAGAACTCGTTAACATTCACCTTTGTTTATAAGAATGTAATATTTAGAGACTCTACAGTTTAAGATAATTTAACGTTTTCTTAACACTTCCAAACTCTGAAAGTTCTCAGTTCTTAGTTATGGACCAAGCTGCTTATACACAAACATATTGAATACTAATTTTACATAAATGAGAGGTGTCTTAAAAATGTGAAACTAAATTTCACCTTAGCTTCGGACAGTGTCTCTTTCTTTGGTAGAAAATTCCTTGATGTTTCAACAAACATACAATGATGAGTGTCTTGCAGGCACAAGCGAGAATGAGAATGATGAAGCAGAAAGGTTATGACAAGACAAATTCATACTGGGATAATCTCCGCGGAAAACCAAGAGACTACGAAAGTTCAGGTATGAAATCATAATATTAAACAACCAAGATTTTTCTTTTAACAGCCGCATTGTTTCAGCAATTCAACTTATGCAGCTAATTAATAAATTCTGAGTTCATGCTGTAAATATATGATTCAATATTTGATTGTGGCTTTTCAAGTTTTGTTTATTTGACTTGAAATGATGATGGTTTTGCAGAGGAGGAAGGGAAAGAAAGAGCTAAAAGAGCTGCAGCTGCTGCTAGAAAATGGAGGGAATACTCAAGAAAAGGTGTTAGTAAGTCCCCCTCATTCAAGCTTCCAGAGGCAACTTCCACCAAGGACAAGTGACCCTTATTTTCCTGATCACATATCCTCTCTGTCCCATGTAATTAAGTCATCCATATATAGTCTGTTATAGAATTTCATAAGTCAATCTCTCATTAACAATCCATAATTGTAATTTGGGTAAATATAACATAGATACATGATGATTCATAGTATATAAATAAAAGAAAGTCAGTTCAATGGTCCTTATATTGTATAAAATGGTGTGTAATATAAGAGTTTAATTATGTTACATGCATAACTTATAAAATGTGTCCACCTAAAATCAAACTGTCATTTCCCATATGACTACAACAGAACCTGCTATTGCGGCAACTGACGCCAACAAATCTACACGGCCAAGAACTCCTCAAAATGATGATTACCAAACAAGAAGCATAAAGACAGTAAGAGAATCTGCCAATACACCAAACCAGTAAAGAAGAGTACTCAGAAGATAATGGAGACTCCAAAAAACAATCACACATGGTAGTAGCATAGGCCAACACGGAAAGGCTTGATGAGAAGCACAAAGATAGATAATGACAGACGGTTGATGCGGGAAATTTGACTAATCCTCTGATATGCCTAAGCCACCAATCACTAAGGTTTACACCTGCGAGGCCCCGACCAAAGAGAGGAACAACTTTGAACCATCAGCAGCGGGGGCACAACCCCCGCAAACTACCCAACAGTCATGACCCACCCCAAGGATGCAGGGTCAAAAGATGTGAATCAAGGGGTTAGGACCCTTGGTGCAGAGACCCATTTGGGTCAAGAAGTGCGACCCAAGAGGATGCAACTATTGGAGAAAGGGTGTATTCCTTGGAACCAAACAACATCAAATCTAGAGCAATTACAAATGGGGATAGTCACAACCATTACAAATTAGGAAGAATCTAAATTGTGGAGAGACATACTTTTGAAAACTTGTAATATATTCCAAAGATTATAATTCCGATAATCCAGACATAATGGAGAGAATTTTGGAAATGCTGATGGCGCACCGACAAGACCGAGATGCAGAACGACAACAACTTCAAACACATTTTGTGTGGCTAGAAGCCATGTGGAAAATTTGTCCATGCATTCTTAAGATAGCACTCCTAAAGGTTTCGTCAATGGAAAAGAGACAACCAAGGTCCACACGGAGAAGGAAAAACATAACAATGGAGAAAATTGGCAATTCTCATATATAATGAAGAGTTCGATGCTTATAGTTGGATAAATAAATTGGAACGCTTCTTTCAAATGAGAGATATCCTAGAAGAAAAAACCCAAGCAATTATGTGGCACTAGATGGAAAAGCACTAACTTGATTTCAATGGTGGGAGACTTGGTATTTTGATATTAGATGGGAAGATTTAAAACTTGTTATTCTTGAAAGGTTTCAAACTTCATCCACACTCAACCCTTTTCTGTCCTCCTTGCACTTAACAAGAAGAAAGAGTGGAAGAGTGCATTGAGCAATTTGAAAAGTTTGTAGGTGTGTTGAAAAATGTTGATGAAGACATTTAAATGACATTTTGTGAACGGATTAAGGAAAGACATTTGGGGTATAAATTAAACTCCACGAACCAACCACTTTTTCAATCATGGTCAATAAGACATTAATGATTGAGCAGAAAAGCAAAGCGATTTGGAAGGTAGGACCTAATGCTACTTCAAACTCAAATTCAAAAGTCAACACCTCATATTGAAGTCCATCCTCTTCAAAAACTGTTCCATATGATGTTTGTCAGAAAGGTGGTAGAAAAAGTAGTGGTCCTTCTAATTCTTTTGTTGGCAGTGTATCCATGAATAAACTAGAAAACAACAACTGACATAGAGAATTTCGACGATTAACTGAAATAGAACTTCAACGAAGATGAAGAAAGGAGAATGTTTTTCGTTGTTAAGAAAAATGGAGCACTTCTCATGCACGCAAAAATAATTTTTTTTTGAATATTGTTAGTAAAAATGAATATGATGTTGAAAACTCCAAAAAGGAACCCAAATCAGAAATTAGAGAAACATCCCAATTATCCATGAATAGTGTTTTGAGATTTACTTATCGCTGATCCTCAAAGGTGTAAAGACGTATTGACAATCACAAATTCTGAGTATTGATAGATTGTGGTGTCACCCGCAACTTTGTTTCCAAGGAATTGGTGGAAAAGTTACAATTAAAGGTAGAAGACACTCCATCATACATGGTAGAAGTTATAGATGGTCACAAAATCAAATGTAAGGGAGTATGCAAAAAAAAATTCCATGAAAATGCAAGAAGTACATATACAATAACAATTCTTCTTGTTTGGCCTCAAAGGCGTAGATGTGGTTTTAGGTATGGGATGGTTATCAAGCCTGTGATAGATTATAGTTAACTTTTAACAACTAACGTTTGGCCTCAAGATTAAGGGCAAAAAGATGATTTTAAAGGGAGACCCAATACTTTCAGAGAAAAATGCCTCACTTAATTCTATCTTGAAAGATTTGCAACATGAAGAAGGGTTCCTTATCAACTATCGTCACATTCAAATAGAGATAGATTGGAAGAATTTGATTCCGTCAAAACTAAAATATGTACTACATGATTTTTCCTCTATCTTTGAACCCCCATAAGGATTTCCACCTTATTGGCGTCAAGATCATGCCATTCACCTCAAAGAAGGAGCTCAAATACCAAATATTTTAGACCATATAAATATCCTCACTATCATAATAAAGAAATTGACAAATTGGTTGCTGAAATGTTAGAAGCAGGAACCATCAAACCATCTACGAATCCTTACTTCAGTTATGTCATCCTAGTAAAAAAACAAAGACAATAGTCAACAATTTTGTGTAGATTATAGGGTTTTTAACAACATTATTCTAGTAATTGATGAGTTGTTCAAAGATATAGGAGGGGAAACATTTTTCCAAAACTGGATTTAAGATTCAGATACCAATAAATTAGAATAAAGAAAGATGGCATTTCAAAAACCACTTTTCAAGCTCATGAAGGTCACTATGAATTTATGGTACTTTCATTTGGACTTACTAACACACCTTCTTCTTTTAAATCATTAATCAATGAAGTATTAAGGCTAGTACTCCGAAAATACATTTTGGAATTCTTCATGATATCCTAATATACAAACCTTCTTTAGAAGAACACGAACAACACCTGCAAAATGTATTAACATTACTGTGACAAAAGGAATTAAAGATCAACGATGAGAAGTGCTTATTTGGACAAAATAACTTGGAATATCTGGGACATGTTACTGCTGAAGGAGTATCTATGAAACCTAAGAAGCTGGAAGCAATGACGTTATGGCCTCCACCCAAGAATGTCACCAACTTAAGGGGATTATTAGGCCTTATCGGTTATTATAGGAGGTTCTTTCATGATTATGGAATAATAGCTAGGCCATTGACCAAAGTGTTGAAAAAATTGCCTTCCAGTGGATTCTAGAAGTGTAAATTAGTGGGAAAATCATGGAAAAGTGCTTTCTATGAAAAAAAGCATTTATTGTGAATATTAGTGAAAAATTGAACAAAAACATGATGCTAGCTACTAGAAAAATGTGCTTGCGCTACCCCATAATGTGCCCTTGTTCAGCTAATCATTACTCAACGCGTCTGTGTTGCAGCATTTTACTTTCACACTTCTGCTGGCTTTAAAAGGAAAAAGTGGAAAAGAAATAGGGGTTCAATTCCATATAGAGAAAAGTGATGTATTTAGGCGATTTTGTAGCTTTTGGAGGCCTTTGAAGCCATTGGTGAGCTTCTTCTTTGATGTTTCTTCATGATTTTTGAGTCTACACTTATTGAATTATTTTAACATGAGTAGCTAGATTCCTCATAAGTTATGTATTATTTAATGTAATTTCTTTGACTCTTTGATATTATTCAGTTGTTGATTGTGCTCATTGCCTATTATTTATTACGACATTCAATTTGATGTTGATAAGTAGTGATGATTGACCCTAGGGCTATTTATCTAACATACTTTAACTGTTGAATTCGCTAATCGACTATAATTAGGAATTATGACTTGGGGACTAATGAGCATTTTTGCCAAGTTTAACGGTACAATTGGCTTGAGGGATCGAGGAATTGGTGCTTAGGATAGTGAACTACACACCAAGAGATTAGGTGTAAGGGTAGAGTTAGTTTGTGTGTAAATATGTAGTCACTGCATTTTTTGTTAACACGTGTTTCATCAATCAAGTGAAAATATGGGATTCTGATAATAAGACATGACCACCTTAATCATCATTATAATAAAAACTCATCTCTTGTGTTTTCGATCAAACAACCTGAACCCCATAGGACTATTATTAATTACATCGCATAACATACTTTGTTCTAATTTTGCAATCCTTGTGGAGACAAATTTATTTTTATTTCTTCGATAACAACATTAGTACACTTACTAATAAATTGTCCATCAACAAATCATGACCAATTTTCCTATATTAGTCGTACCTAACTTTTCAAAGCCTTTTGTGGTTGAAATTGATGCTTACGGAACAAGGTTAGGGGCTATTTTAATGCAAGAAATTAACTGCTAAATTTTATTATGAGTGAAGACCCATTTTGGTCCTTCATAAACATTTAGTCCCTCACAAAAAAATAGACCCGACTTAAAATTTTTTTTTTTTCAAATTGGTTTTTTCTTACTTTTAAATCAGTTTTTTTTCATACTTTTAAACCGTGACTGGACTGTCATGTTGGATTTTATTTTTTATTTTTTTTTAAATACTAAATTGATTTTTATTATTAATTTCATTTTTAAATAATTATGAATTAATAATATCAAAAAAGTCAAAATTGATTCTTATAAGGAATCGAACTCAAGATCTTTTAAAAACATCTCTTTGTCTTTACCACTAAGCCAATGTACATGACAAGTAATTCCCATGATTTCTACTAATATTAACAAATTCTGTATATAAACTTTTAGCTATGAAGTCTCAAACCTAAGTCCCTTCAGATTAAATGATATTCACTTTACAACTAGACAAATCAATTTCTATTGTTCATAAAGTGACTATCATTTACAACTAGAAAATCAATCTCTATTGTTAGTAAAGTGACTATTATTTACAACAAGACAAGTCAATTTCTATTGTTAATTAAGTGACTATCATTTACAACTAGACAAAATAATTTCTATTGTTAGTAAAATGACTATCATTTACAACTAGACAAATCAATTTATATTGTTACTAAAGTGATTATCATTTACAACTAGACAAATTAATTTCTATTGTTAGTAAAGTGACTATCATTTACATTTAGACAAATAAATTTTTATTGTTAATAAAGTGATTATTATTTACAACTATACAAATCAATTTCTACGGTTAGTAAAGTGACTATCAATAACAACTAGACAAATCATTTTCTATTATTAGTAAAGTGACTATCATTTACAAATAGACAAATCAATTTATATTGTAGTAAATTGACTGACATTTAATCTGAAGGAATTTGGGTTTGAGACCCTATTGGTATAAATTTTGTATTTTTTGTTTTAAATTCAGAATTATTTAGATTATTAGAAATCATGGGAATCACTTATCATGAATGTACATTAGTCTAGTGGTAGAGATGTAAGATGTGATTTAAAGGGTCCGAGTTCAACTCCTTATAAAAAAACAATTTTGACTTTTTTGAAATTAGAAAAAAATTATTTAAAAAAATATTAACAGAAAGACTAATATACTAATATGATTCGGTTAAATTTTATAAGAAATTAAATTGACTATATTTTATTGTGAAGGACTAATTTGTATTGTTTAATTTTTGTGAGGGATTAAAATGAATTTTAATCTTCTGTCAAAAAAAAATGAATTTTAATCTCTTTTATTATTTAATTATATAAATTATATAGTTGCAATCATTCAAATATAACAAAATTTTAATAAATTTTATTTTTATTGTAAAATTATATAAAATAACCGATAAGGATTGTGCGAATTTTTGTGTATCTTCAATTTTAAACAATTTTTCATTCATAAGAGTATCTTTAAATGCATATATAGTAGTAGCATATTCCTTGACAAGTGCCATTGGATACTCGTTATCTATATCCAAAACTAGTAAGATACCCGTGCTTCCGCACAGGTAAATTTATTTAATATTGTATGAAATTTATTAAATACGTATAAATTTAAAATAAATTATTTAATTATAAATGAAAAATATCATATAAATTTAATTATATTAAATAATTATATAAAAATTATCTCTCAATTTATAGTAATTGTTGATTAAAATAAAATAAATATTTTATTGATAATGACCCGTGAAATAAAAAATTTATTAGATGCAATATAAAATATATTTAAATACAAACGTAAAATGAAAAATAATCATATGGATTTAATTGTATTAAATAATCATTAAAAAAGAATTGTGAAATGAAAAAAGAAAAAAAATTAAAAAATAAGGATATTATCTCTCTCATAAAAATAATGATTGATTAAAATAAAATAAGTATTGTGCCGAAAGTGACCCATGAGATTACAATATTTTTAATTTTATTAAATTAAAAAATACATTATTTTTTAGAGTTGATACATAAATAGAGAAAAAAAATTAAAATGAAAGTAAGAAAGTGTGAGAAGAAAATTTGAGAGTAATTTAAAATTTTAATTAAGATAGAAAAAATGTGTAATGATCGATTAAAATAAATTAAATATTATATTGATAGTGACCAGTGAGATAAATAAATATTTAATTTTATTAAAATTAAAAAAATAGATTATTAATAATTTTTGTGATTAAATGAAAAATAATTAAAATAAAGTAAGAAAGTGTGGGAAAATGAAATGTGAACAAAATTTGAAATTTAAGTAAGAGAGAAGAAGTGTGTTTGGGGAGAAAAAGTTGGTTATTGAAAGGTTAAAAAGTTGGACCAATGAGAGACCAACAATTGTCGCTTGGTTATTGAAAAGTTGAAAAAGTGGTATGTGATTTTGTTAGTTACAGAATTGCCCTTTTTTATGTGTAAAAAACTTTTTAGCAAAGGGCATATTAGTCAAATTGGTCAATCCTTTATTAATTGTTTGTATAGTAGATAGTAGATAATAGCATATAGATTTTGATGACAGGCATTTTACTGCACTTGATTTTATGTACGGAACATGTACGAAACATCTTCAAATATATTTAAAACCAAATAGAACCAAATAATTCAACTCATAAAATCAAGATTAATGGATATCAATTTTTATTTGGTTATAGGACCAGTTTGATTGTGATTTCGTATAATTATGTGTTCATCATTGTTTCTCAGAAGATATAGAGGAATTCCTATACCATTCACTGATAGTTTTTTCTGGTTTTACACGATAAATAAGTCTGTTTCATTCTTCATTTTTTTTACCTTGATAAAGGTTAAAGAATTTTCCATTTTTTTCTAAGTTACTAAATTTGTTTTTTTGTAGATAATCGGTGTTTCAACTAGGCTACAAATTTTGTGATGTAGCCTTAGGAGGTCTGGTGTCGGTTTACACGGTTAGGTACAGGATTGATGAAAATGAAGTTTGGAGATTGTGAGACATGAAGATTAGCATGATGATGATGTTGCAAGGCTGCTTCGCGAGTATGTTCATGAAGGTATGGTTGGCATAGTGTGTTTGGAATCAAATTAATGAAACCTGTATTGATCCAAAAATGAACTTTTTCCTTTTCTTTGCCGTTAGAGTTTTTTATGGGCTAAACTGATCTGCTCGAGCTTAAATCCCAAACTGTTTTGATATTTTGACTCGATTTCATGTTGCAGGACCTTTTCAATTCTGAATATTGTTGCAGTATTTGTGTTAGTAAAGTTGGGAAATGGTTTGGTTTTATAGTTGTTTTGCATTGTAGGTCTTTTTATTGTTTTTCTAGAATGATGAAGGATAAGTCATGATGCCATTTTTGTGTTTGATTGGATCTGTACTGGTCTTGAAGTGAGCTGGTTTGTCAATAGCACGATTATGTATGTGTGAATCTGGATGTGTATTGACCTTCATTAAGGCCTATTAATTTTTACCATCAAAACTTTAGATCTTGAATAAGCTTAAGTAACCCATCTGTAATTGTTTAGCTAAGAAATTATGATTTTAATTAGGGCCTTTATATTTTAATATTTCAAAAGATATTATGATTCTATGATTAATTAAAGTTTTCTAGAAACATATATTACTATGGTTTTGCTAAGAAATATTACAAACGTTATTATCAACGACTAATATACTTTCTATATTGTTTATACAGGCAGGAGTTTACGAAGGTGCAGTTCACTTGGTGGAATTAAACATTTTGTTAGGCCGCAAGTATGATATCATTTGAATTAAGTTAAAATTGTTTAGCATTCTTTTAAGCTGTTGTCCAATATACTGTGACTCTTTTCTCTTTCTTTTTTGTAGATTGGATCTATTTCTCTCTTAAACTTGCAAGTTTTATGCATACGGGAATAAAATTGGACATGACTGGATCTATTTCTATAAGGTTGCAAATTTTATCTTTTTAATGCATTTTAGGTGTTTGATAAAATGCCTTTGCTTAAGATGTCTTAAAAAATTGTGTTTTGGATCAATATGAAGAACTATTAAAATATAGCATTTTGTTGCAAGAACTCTTAAAATTGTATTTCTCCTGTATTTCCAATGTTTGCATTTCCAATGCCAAATGACAAGGCTCCCGTACGATGCAATCCTCTTTTTCATTTTCCAGTGCCACATTTTTCTTTCATTACCATGTTTTTATGCCTTCAAGTCTTCTTTTCATTTTGCTTTCATGACCATGTTTGTGTGCCTATTTATGGTTTTATGTTTATATTATTCTTATTTTCATTTCGGTTATGCTTTCATTGTTCTTGCCTTATTGTAATGAACATTCTGTCAGCATTTCTAGGAATTTATTCGGGATATCAAAGTCATGGTGTTGTTTGATCGGCTGCGATTGTAGTAGGAATTGGTCCAGAAAAGGTAACTGAGTTTGGCTGTACTGGTTCGTTCTTGCCCAACACTTTTCAGGTTATTATTGTCGGTTGTAGTGGTTCAGTTTGTTCAGGTTGATACACTGATAAGATGACTGGCGCAGGGTGTAATTGCGTAGTTCAAACAAGTGATGCATTTAGCATTCAAGCTAATGGGGATATTAGTATCTTACAAACAAGTGATGCATTTTTTTCTTATTTCCTTCTCCCTTTCAAAGTCATAGTCTTACATCACTCACTTGTAGATGAGTTCAGTTATACAACATAGCTTCTTTAACTAAGCTATGGTGCAGTTATCTTTTCCAAAACAACTTTAACTAACATATCTTCTTCATGATATCATAAGCTTTTTTTTTTGTTTGTTCATTTCTGTTACTATTTTTCTTCCTCATTATTATAATTTATCTTCATATATATGGTGCAGTTATCATCACAGGGGCCAATTCATGATGAAATTGATTTTAAGTTCCTGGGGAACGTCATCTGTGATCCAAAGATTCTATATACAAATGTGTTTTCCCAAAGCAAAGGAAACATAGAACAACAATTATACTCTGACCCAACCAAGAACTTCCACACTTACTCTATTATCCGGAAGTCTCAATACTTAAATCATATATAGTTCGCATAAACATCTTAATTGAGAATCTATTTAAGTTGTTGGAGTGCTGATGATTGGGCTACAAGAGGTGGTTTGGTGAAAGCACCCTTTACGACTTACTACCGCAATTTCAAAGCCATTGAACTCTCTTTTTTCACATCCAATTCATTCTCTGATTCTACATTGCAGAGCTACAAGATTGATGCTTATGGTAGAAGAAGATTGAGATAGTTTTAGAAGTATTTCATGATATATAATTACTGCAACGATCTTAGCGATTCTCACAAGGGATACCTGCGGAATGTGGGTGTTCAAGGTTCTGAAAGATATAATGAATGAAGAAATTATCATATAGCAGTTATGTCAAATATATTTTGTCTGCTTCTGTTGGAATTAATCTACATACCTTTTTGTCAATTTAAGATTTATATCACATATTTTCTAATGCTTAAGATTTTTATGCACATGCTTATAGTTATTATTGATTTTACAATAACAAATATATGTTAGTAATAATGGAGTCTTATCGAATGATTTAAGATAATAATGAATTTATCCGTGTGGACGCAATTTCAGTATATTTTATGTTAAGTAATACAAACATCACACACATTTTGAGTAGGCATTTTAAATAAATTATATAGCATGAAAATTGAAAATTATTCATCTAAGTAGCTTTTACGGGACACTATCACCACAATAATATTTTATTTCAATCAACAAAATATTATAAATATTTATAATTAACATAAATTCACTATTTTCACGGGATACTATCACCACACTACTTTTTTAATTTAAACAACAAAATATTATAAATATTTAGCCTTATCAGTGATATTTATAAATATTTATAGTTATTAGTCATATTTGTAAATATTTATATTCATTAGACATATTAAATTTATCATGTTGGTGATTTGATAAATATTTCTTTTTAAATATTTTTAATTATTAGTGATTTTATAATAACAATTGTATATCACCAACAACCTAGCCTTATCGAATTAACTAAGATACGAATGACTATCGCATTTTCATGTTTTTTTTACATAGCTATTATATATAGATTAATTTCATCTATATTATGTTTTGTTAATCTTAAATTAATATTTCTCATTCGAATTTTTTAAATTTTTTTCGTTTGTAATACATTTTTCATCTTAAGATTTGACTTACCCGTGCGGACGCACGGGTGTTCTACTAGTTGTTTGTATAGTAGATAATAGCATATAGATTTTGATGACAGGCATTTTACTGCACTTGATTTTATGTACGGAACATGTACGAAACATCTTCAAATATATTTAAAACCAAATAGAACCAAATAATTCAACTCATAAAATCAAGATTAATGGATATCAATTTTTATTTGGTTATAGGACCAGTTTGATTGTGATTTCGTCCAAGTTTGAGCAGTTCAAAGGATGATTTATGTAGTCTTGTTTAGATAAATATTTATGCATGAGTAGAAAACTAAACTCAAATAGTCTCGAAATCGAATTACCTCTCATATCATTTACATAGAAGAAATTGACCTTCATGGAACAAACATCTAAAATTCAAATGCCACCTAACTTAGCTAACACATCAGCGCATTTGTTATCTTCTCAATACACATGAAAAATGTGATACTCCTTCAAATGTCTCAAGTCCATAAATATTTGCCTGAATAAGCTGCTTCAAATCCCTATGCTATGTAGATTCTTGGCAATCCCTTCATTGTTTTCTCTTGAATTCGTATGAATGTTTAATTTTTGGATGCCTTTGCTTCTTGCTAACTCCACTTGTTTAACGATCTCCCACAACTCAATTATGATTGAACTATATCTTCCTATTCCATGTGTGAAACCTGCAATCCACTTACCTCTTTGATCTCTAATCAACCCTCCACTTCCTGCTATTTGATTTCACAAGACATCACCATCAATGTCGAGGGTCTTCCAGTTTTCTTCAGTGAGTTTCCATCTGAGTTGGATAGTAGAGCTAACTTTCACTATTATAAAATATATCTTTGGTAACACCATATTATTACAGCCGTTTAAAAAACCGTAGTAATATCTCATTTTCACGCGCCTGAATTTTTTATTATTTTATTAAAAGACACTCCATCACAGACCATAATAACAACTGTGGTGATAGATAAAAGGTTACTTGCTTCGAATAGCAGCACCAATAATTTTTTATTTTTTTGTTACAAAAAATGTTTGTCCTTATACTCTTATAAATTTATTAAAATTAAAATGTCACGATTATTACCAGAAACCGTTGTGAATAATACTTACATTTTATCACGGTTTTTGTTAACAAACGTGGTGATTAGTTTTACATATATATAAGAAAAGTCATCAAGCTTCATCACGGAATAATCATCACTTTTAAAACAAAACTCTAACATCTCTCTCTTCCACATACAACAAACTCATCTTCATCAGCTTCTTCATACTAAAAGATAATCAAGCTCATATACTTTATCTTTCTTCTTCTTCATAAGCTTTCTTCCATGTTATTCATACACTTTCTTCCATTTTTCTTGTGTATAGGTTCTTCTATTTTTCTTTGTTTTTCATATGTTTCTTCTTTATGATTCCATTTGATGTTACAAAGGGAACACTTGGCACAATTTTCGTGTTTTTTGGATTATCTCTACTGGGATCTCTATTTTTGAAATGGATCTCAGTTACTATATATGTTCCATGTATGACAGTATTTCTACTTAAAAAGGGTTTTCATTTTACATGATTTTCTTGTTTTTTGGGTTATATCTACTTGAATCTCTATTTTTGAAATGGATCTCAGTTACCATATCTATTCCATGTATGACACTAGGTTTTGAAATGATTTTCGTGTGATGTCTCTTCTTGGATTTTGAAGATGATAGAGACATTATTGTATTAGATGACTAGCTAGTCTACATGTTTGTGTTAACTTGGTCTCTAATTGTATTAACTAACTACACTATGCACAAACATAATTTATGCACACTCTAAACACAAACTACATTTAATTTATGGCCACAACAACATATAAAATACCATAACGGATTATTTTCAGCTATAATTTATGCTTTCGTTTATGTTAACATGTTGTTGATGTCACGCTGGTTTATGTTTTCAATTCAGGTAAACATGTTGTTTGTAGGATTACAATACAATGTTAGTTTATATTTCCAAATCAGGTTACATGCTAACATATATTTTGACTTGTAGGAAGGTGAATAAAAAAACTTAGTCAAGAAAGTGTATATTATGGATGTGGTTTACAAATTGTTTGTGTTGCTATGAAGAAAAAATATAAGGAGGATGAAACGGAAGTGAAAGCTGCAAACTTATGTGCAAGACTCAGAATGACATCCATTCAAATTTAATATAAGTTTCCAACTCTCGCTTCATCTTCATCCTCCTTTCATTGTGGATTCCATTATGAGACAAATATATCATTTCATCGTCTTCTTTATCCATAAAAAATTTCAATAAAAGGTACCTTTGTGAAACATTTTATGAGTTGATATGTTATTACTTTTCAAAATGTTTACATTGTTAAGATTTGTTCATGTTTTTGTATGTCTTAGAACAAACTTGTTTTGTGCAGCTAGGAATGATTTAGTTCGGCTATATTTCATGTTGAGTATATTATATCGTACGTAGATTTCTTATTTTACTAACCCATCATTGAACATATGCATTCATTTAAATTGATTTGGAAAATGATAATCTAAAAATTAAGTTATATTTGAAAATCATCTTAGATCAATCAATGTTTTTTTAATTGCATGCATATTGTAATTCATCTCTCACGCTTTAACATATAGAATTTGGTTCAGTGCTCTAAGATTTTGAAATCAACAGTTCATTTTCTTCTAGTTTATTTTGAAAAGCATTAATTTGTTGAGAAATTTGGATTCATTGTTATTATCATTATTTATTTGATGATGATGATTATTATTATGATGACGACGATGGTGATGAGTTCTAATTAATCCATAAATTGATGCTTTTCAAAATAAACTAGAATAGAATGAATCATTGCTTTGAAGAACTTGGAGCATTGCATCAAATTCTATATGTTAAAGAGCAAGAGATAAATTACAAGAAGGTTCCACATATTACTCATAGGTGATCATTCTTCTCCCTAGTGGTGAACTAAGGAGTTAGGTCCTCCTTCCATCCAAAAGGAATGAGTTTTTTGTTTTCTGGTACATTTATAGGGGATTTAATTTAAATTAGAAGTTATTTTTTTTGGGGAGCGGTTTGGAAGTTTAAAAATTTTGTGCTCGATCATCAAGCATTAAAAAGAAAGATGTTCATATTGAATTAAAATGCATGAAAAATGAGATAGAATTTTGGGCGATGAAAGTCATCGATGCTTAAAATAAAGTGTAATTAAATTTAAAAGATGATAGAATGTGTAAACTACAATCTTTGGTTTCGGGAACCATATTTTTTTATCGTATCTCGACTTCAATCCCAGGTCCTGTCTCGATCTTTATCCCACCTATGTGAGTTTTGATTCAGGCCCATACATCCACCAATTTTACGGTGGCTTTCTTGGACAATTTCTTTTGCTTTCCCTTTAATAAGTAATGGGATTTTCCTCTTATCTTTGGTATTATGTTCTTTCGGACTTTTCATGTCTTGTAGTATTAATAGTTTTTCTCCCTTGTTGTTAGCCTTCTCTTGGTGGAACTTGAAGGGTTCCAAGAAACATGTCATGGACATTTCCACATCTTTATACACAGTGGCCAATAAATTATCCTTAATATGATATTTAAACTTCAAATGAACTTAAGCTAAATGTATCCTTAAGGCCTTCTTGTTGACCCATTAAATCCTTAAAGATTGCTATCCCTATAAGTAATGAGGTTTTCACATGTTAGGTGTGGGGTTTCTAAGAGGTTGATGAATATAATTTCACCTGACCTTCCTTAGTCTATCTAGACCCTTCAAGCATCATAATCAATGATCACAACCCTTACTGGCAGAAAAATGTAGGAATGAGTACCCATTAATCAACTCGTTATCATAAAACAATATTGGTGGTAGGCACTTATTAGTTGATTTTTAATCTGACTTTTTCTCTTAAAGCATCATCTCCACTAGCTTCCTATTAACATAGTTGCAATAGACCCCTTCAGAGTGGAATAAGCCTCTTGAAACCATCCATGTGGTTCTCAATTAGCTCAATTTTAATGATGTTATGTCATATTTGGCTCAGTCTCAATGAGCTCCACTTTTATGTTTTATTACAGTGTTGATGGGGAGGTCCTCCTTGTACTAGAATAGTTCTTCCTCAACGCTCATGACAATGGGAAGTATTGCCATTTTACTGGAAGTTCCCCCGACAATTGTATACGCCATTGAAAACTCATTCTCTTCCTCCTTGTCATATTGTTTCTCTTTTTCGACCACTTCGGCCACTCTACCTCTGTTCCTATGCGAACTTCCTTCTCCTTACCTCATTTCTCTGGTTCTGTCTTGATTGGAAAACCTTGACAATATTCCTTTACAATCATGTCTGTTATGACGTCTTTCAATTGCACACATTCCTCAATATTATGGTTGTTACTTTTGTGGAAGCTACAAATCGAGACTTTTTTATGTTGAGACATTCTTGGATCTATTTTTTAGTTTCTACTGATTTCTCCAGAAACACTCTATTAATGCATCCTTGCAAAACACTTTCTCTTGAAGTATTTAAAGGTGTGTAGTCCTGATATTTAGATTGGTGTAAGCCTTTTTTTTTGGTATGGTCGAGTGTCTTTCTTTCCTTCATTACTCTCTTCAGTATTATGCCTCGGTTATTTGGCTATTTTTTATTTACATTGGCCTTTTCTAAATTTCCTCCATATATATTCCTGTTTGCGGCCAATTTTTCCTCATACTAAATGTACTTTTCAGCTCTTTCTAGTTGGATATTAAAAGTTTTGGGGCCCCGATCCCGATACTTTTTAAGAATTTGGATCCTGGTTGGAGTTAGAGGCTTAATGCTTCTTCATATCATCGTTAGTGATTTTGACCATAATGGCCTCCTTGTTGAACCTCTAGATATATACCTCAATGATTCATCTTTTTTCTTACCTAATTAAGCCCACTCTCTCCACCAACTTTGATTAATTCATTTATAACATGCACTTTTCTAGGCATATTGCTTCTTTGAAATTTAGGAGGACATCAATGAACTCCACTTGTTCTTCAGGCTTGGTTGTTCCGTCTTAGGTTCCCATTCCCAATAGTTTTTGGAGTTTCATGCATATAAGATACTCGTTGATTCTTCTGCTAAAATAATTTTTTAAGGGGGGGTATCTCCATTATCTTGTGAGGCATTAGAAGATGATGGAGGTTGTGACGAGAGTGGTTCCTCGAACGATATCCCTCAGACTTAGATCCAAAATGGAAGTGTCCTTGTGGTAATGGAGAATAAGTCTTATGCTTCTTATGGCCTTGTAGTCGGCAGTGTCAGAATAACTCTACTTGATCTTCCATGATTGACATGAGTAAATCATTTTGCAAGTTTGGGTGGTATGCGGTGGCCAAAGTTGATTATTTCGACTTCTTTGGACTCGTTCATTTTCATGCTCTAGCACTGACGTTTTCCTTTGAACTACCATCACGAGGTCTCTCAATAGTGTGTTTGTATAATAGTTAGCTACTATGGCCATCAAAGGTGGTAGCATGGTTTCACCAATTGGTTCAAGAACCTTAGAAGTGGTAGATGTTAGTGGTATAATGAAGAGGCAGGAATCAGTTTGATCATTGATGGTGGTGGTGGATTCGAACTCCCCTGGTGTAAGGAGAATGTTGTAATTCTATTGTTAGGTTCGTGGTTGATCGGAACAGTCTCTCTAGCTATTAATCAACGAAGAAAGTTGAAGATTAATTTGGGTGTTTCTCCTTCGTCATTCATCATTCTAACGTTGAGTATTGTGCTGAAACGTTAATGAAAGTTCTCATAGACGGTGCCAATGATCAATCCAGGGTATAAGTCACTTACGTAGGTGTAAGATAAATTTGATTGGGTGATTTTTTAGAAATTTATGATGTGCTCCAAGTCTTGTCTGATGTCGAGGGATGGTGCTACCTACAAAGATCATGACAGCCAAGTTAGTGACTATCAAAGGTATTTTAAGTTAGAAAATGTGTACTTTGATTTGACATATTGTATTTTCTTTTATAGTTTAGTCTTACATTTTTTGGAATCTATAACCTTAGTGTGCATAATAGTTGTCCAAAGAGATATGTGTGAGAACTTCACTTATCATGTCATGAGACAATTTGCCTCGAATTATTTTCCTTGATATGTCAGATATTTTTATAGGGCGGGTCCACAAATGTTCTTGAAGTCATAGAATATTCTGTAGGTCTCTAATAGGAGGAGTGGGGTCTTTGCCCCGACGTCATCGATCTAATGTCACATCATGATGTTGTCCTTATCCAGGTACCTTTAATCTTCATAAAACGGTAGAAAGAACTAATTTAAACTTTATTCAATTAACGTTCTTATTATATAAAAAAAAAACATATAATTTTTTTATATAATTAAAATTTAAGTGAATTGAATTTTAGGACAACATCAGATAAGGAAATACTTCAAAATTCAAAAAGTAATTCTATAAGTATTTATAAATAATTTAGTAAAGAAATCTTCAAAACATTCGCCCTTTGTCTTACTCAACTTTGCTTGGTTGGTAAATATAATAAAATACCAATTTTGGCTTGTTGTAGAATGTCAATTTTAATTAGAAAACTCCAACGTTATTTAATATTGCAATGTCATGTCATCTTGATGAACTATCTTGCCAAAGATTTTGCATACACGCACATAAATCCAAATATTATATAATATATCCAAAACTCAGAAACTTCACTTTGATTTCTTCCCATTGACTCGGTCTAATATACCCAAGAAAAAAACTAATTGGTTGAGCTTAACAAGCCATTTTCATCTTATCAATTTCAAATAAAGTTCAACGAAAAATTATTCTACTCAACATTTAAAATTCAAATTCTCTTAAATAACTTGTCTCTAATTACAGCTCATTAACCATTAAAGTTTGATTATTTAATTAATGCCATTTACAGGTGAGATGATTCAATCTTTGTAATTATGATTTGAAGCCATAAGTTGATAGCAAGTGATAATGATCTCAACTTCCTTTTTTTCTTCTTAATTTTAATTAACTTGTGGTTCACATTGGAATAAACTTTCTATCACAACAACATGATTCAAAAAGAGACAAGCTCCACTAGAGTGAATTAATAATGAGTGGGTCTACTTGTCACTTTCTCTTGAGCCCAACACCCAACCATTCTTGTTATTCACTAAATTACATTATTTATGTAATTTGAGTGATATCTAACCTCGTGTCAACCACATCTATAATAGTAGTAGTAATATTCTACCTAAAATATTCTATTGCATTTCTCAATTATTGAGAATATATAGAATTGGCTAATTACAACAAGCAAAGTGTCTTCATGCTATTGTAGTTTCTTAAAACGCGGTTAGAATAAACTATTCAAGATTTTGCAAAACTAACCAATACTAGAAGTCACACACACAAAAAACTAATATTATAATTTTAAATTTCTGGTTCTATAGATATAGAATTGATTTTAATATGTTTTTATGAATTAATTCTAATAAAATGTGAGATTTATAATTTTTGAGTCTAAACAACGTAATACATAAATCCGAGAGAGTTGATCTAATGGGAGGGTGTTTGGGTCTTAAGGGTATGCTCCCCTTGAGATCCTAAGTTCGAAGGAACCTATGACCAACTTTCAAGACTACGTGGGACAGTAACCTTCTCGGATAAATTAGTCGGTACGGAAGAAAGAACTATTGTTTTAATAGAGAAAATGAAACAGAATACAATGATTTTGAATATCATTTCATATTGATAAAAAAATTGTCTCCTATTAAATATGTAAACAAGAACTATATGCAGTCATTGGTAACAAAATTGTCTCATACTTAGAATGTATCAGTCTAATTTTTTTTACACAGAACACTACCATAATTTAAAACCATGATGTTATTATCTAAACCAATGGAAAATAAAAATGTCTAAGAAAAACATTAAAAATATGTACATTGATTTATTTTAGTTAAAATCTAAAATTACATGAAACAAGTTTGTACTAAGAACTTCCACAAGAAAATCACAACTTTGTATGGTCATTCAATGTTATCTAACCAACAATGGATGCAACTGTATGAGCCCAGAATTTCAGATTATGTTTCATATCAATTTCACTACCCTTATCAGGTACCCTCCAATTCACCAATGGATTTCTTCTCCCCCTTAGGTCCACCAAATCCCAAGCCTCAGATAAATAAGGCTTCTCATCAGATACAATCTTCTTCTGTTCTTCATCATCATCTTCTTCTTCTTTTCCTAGTCTTTGTAAACCAGGTATCAATGAAGCCAGTGTTGAATCTTTGTCTTCCTCAGAAAACACAAAACCCAAATCCATAAACCCTTTCAGCTCTTGAAACTCAAGCTCTGATAAACTCCTACTTTTCCTTCTCCTTCTTCTCTGACTATGAACGTTGCTCTGTTTTTTGTTGTTGTTTATATCTTTCTTTTCGGTGTTTGTCCCATTTGAGAACTCTATGATTTCTCTCTCGGAAGGGATTGTTCGAAGCTTGGATGAGGTGAGGACAGAATTTGGTGATGGGGAATCAGAGAAAACTGAGCCTGTGAAACTCAGGTTTTGTTCACTATAGAACCTAACATCTAGATTTTGAGATGGAACTAAGAGGTTTGTGTCTTCTTGATGAGGAAGAGTTTGTTCTAGTTTTGTGTGAGAATTTGAAGGGTTTTTGTTGGTGAGAATTGTGGTTTCAAACCAGAAGGAATCTAACAACGTTAGAACTTGTTCTGCAGACATTACTTTGTTGTGTGTTAAAAAGTGAATTGCTTTGAAATTTTGGAATTTGATGTTTAGAAAATATATGAGAAGGTTGGAGAGAGTTATTATAAGTTTGGAGATAAGAAGAGAAATTGTCAATGTATTTTTATTTTATATAATATGGAAGGTTATATTACATTTCTTAATTGCCTATATTTTCTACTTTTGTTTTATTCCCATTTTATTCGAATATGCACTTTGAGAAGTTTCAGGCAGCTTTCTTGTTTAAATTGTGGAGAATTTTTTTTTTTCAATATCCACTTTTTTTTAAAAAACTTTCAAAAATAACCATATTTTCAAATTAATTATCAAAATGTCACTTTTTTTTAAAAATTAAACGTTGTCGCCAGAGGGGTGGCGACAACACCCAGCCCAGAAAGGAGGCGCCAGGCCCACTGGCGAATACGTTGATTGTTTATGTGTTGTCGCCACCCCCCCGGCGACAACACCCCCCTTTATTTTTTTTTTCATTTTTTTTTGTTTTTTTTTTGCTGTTTTTTTTTCTTAATTTTTTTTCCAATTTTTTTTTCTTAATTTTTTTTCCAATTTTTTTTATATTATTTTTTTAGCTGTTTTTTTTTTTAAGTTGGAAAAATAATAGCAATAAATTAAAAATTACCAAATACATTAGTCATTAATCATAATTAAAAAGGTACAATAAAATAAAAAACAACACAAAATACATTAACGATACAAATAAAATCCCTATTGAGCGCCACGTGGACCATGGTACGATCCGCTTTGAGGTTGTCTAATAGGTCGCGTAGAAGGGTCACGAGTTGGTAGTGCTCCCCTATTCCTGCGACGCCCCCCTCTATTTGGTTCCTCTTGTGTTTGAGTCGACGGCCCCTCAATGCATTCCGGGTCTACAAAATCTGTGAGCCGTCCTTGACCTCTAGTATTCCCGCTATAGGAAAGGCGGGTGCCCGCATGGCCGTCAAAGCTTTGTCTAGGTGGGTTGAAATTTCTCCTAGTGGGTGCGGCCTGGAAGTTTGGATTTTGGAAGTTGGTGGTGGATTCGGTTTGGTTAAAATAGATTGGTTGTGGTGGTGTATTGAAGTTAGATGGTTGGCTGGGGTATTGTGATGTTGGTTGGTCGAATGTGTTGTAAGGCGGGTATTCTTCTTGTATGCCTATGTCGGGGGTTAGTGGTGGTGATGTGGAAGAACCCCCCACATTGAGGTCTTGGAAGTGTGATCTGGAAGAGCTACCGACATGGTATTGTTGGGATTGTTGTTGTTGGTAAAAAGGCGTTTGTTGGTGGATTGGTTGGTGGTGGTAATTTTGTTGTTGTTGTTGTGGTTGTTGTTGTGGTGGGTAATGTTATTGTTGGTAATTTGGTGGTGGTTGATGATGTTGGAAATACGGTGGTGGTTGTTCTTGATGAAAATTTTGTTGTTGTTGTTGTTGGTAAATAGGTGGTTGTTGTTGTTGTCCTCCAAAATATGGTTGTTGTTCTCGCGGGTCAGCCAAATAGAAAGGGGCAGACACAAACATTTCGGGATTTGTGACTGATCTGTACCAGTTGACATATTCAGGCGTTGGTTTCATTTCTTCCGGCGCCACAGGAAATTGTAAAACAGTGTTGGAACGTTTAGCCCATATTTTACCCTGATCTCTAGCAAACGTCTGCCAATTTTCTACGTACCACTATTCGCTAACCTTCGCCAGATGCCAACGTCCCAAAGAGTCAGGCTCAGGGGGGTCAGGGATACCTTGATGCATGCCGAATTGGAGCTTCACACGGTCACTTGGGTGCATCTCCACAGTGGTGAACCGTATGATGGGTGTTTTTGCCGTCCAAACAGCTGCCTCTTTACGGTCGGGTACGTGGTCCAAACCCAAGTAAGGTCTCCAAAGAAACTGCAACAAAAAAATATTAATTTCAAATTATATAAGATAGTTAATGTTACAAATATATTTAGAAGATGGAAATGTTTAGTGGTGTTACATCTTGAGGTCTTAATCGATCCAATAGTTGGCGGTAAAAAATGATTTTGTTTACTGGCGTATTGGTGTAGTCCATCCCGAGGGCATTAAACCTAAACACATTCAAAAATAAAAATCAATATAGTTACAATTAATAATGGAAAAAAATGAAGTAATTAAAATAAGATCATTAAGTTACCTTGACGCATAAGGGAAGACGTAAATGTGCGGATTTGCTGGGGCTAATACCGGCATTCTCCACCATCCCCATTGTGAATACAAGATCACACTCACAAAGATGTTTTTGATTCATGGCAAACTCAACAAGCATACAAGCAACAAGGCACAAGCAGAAGAACTCAAAAGAAAAGCAAGCATTGGTTACTTATAACAGAGCAGGTCGACCTACTATGCATATAGGTCGACTCAACACAAGCAAAACGAGAAAAATGCAGAAAAACAGCAGCTAGGTCGACCTACTGTCAATCCAGGTCGACCTAAAATGGAGAAAATCTCATACACTTCTGTTAGGTCGACCCACACATCAACTAGGTCGACCTAATCTGAGAAAAATTCCCCACAACGCATTTGAAGTGGATTCTGGTCGACCTACTCCTTTACCAGGTCGACCTAACTGGGAACAAATAACATCCAAAGGATATGCAGCTCTGTTAGGTCGACCTAAGCACCACAAGAGGTCGACATATCTGATCAAAAAGGATAAGCAGCTCTGCTAGGTCGACCTAAGCCCTACAAGAGGTCGACCTAACTGATCAAAAATGCCAAAGTGTCTGTTATTCTTGGCTCCAACTGATAGGCACTCATATATATATCATCAAAGGTTCAATTATTGAAAAAAACACCAACGACTGAAAGATACACAAAGGCTTCTCATCTTCGTTCTTCGTCATCTCCAACACAATTACACATAATCATTCTTGCGTTGAGGGTTAGTGATCGAGTTCGATAGCGTCCATGGAACGGAATTGAAGATTCCTAGTGGGTGAAGATTTGTGGGGTTTTTGGTGAATAAAATCTGCGGGTTTTGTCCTCTAAGATAGGTGTTTCTTGGGGGTTTTTATCAAGAGGTTTCATAGAGGATCCATCTGAGTGTGAAGATTGAAGAACAAGGGTTCAAGGCAATTCAAGACACTGCAGAAAAGGGATCGAGTGAAGCTCTTGGATAACCTTGATCTGACTCAAGATTAAGGGGGAAGAAGATTCAAAGGATCGACATAATTGGTTTATGGTTTATCGCTTTGTTATCTTCTTTGTATATACTACTTTCAACATTAATGAAAGATTTCCCAATTTCAGTTTGGAATTGGGGGCAGACGTAGTCGTAGCGAGGACGATCGACGAACTGCCTAAACAAATATCGTGTTCTTGTCGCTTTTACCTTTTCATTTACGTTCTGTTCATATTTGGTTATAATAGCAAATTGATCAACGATCCGAGTGTTAAGATTGTGAATTAAGAACTTATATAAACCTCACAATCCATCACACATTGAATCATCATCAATTTGATCATTATCACCAAGTGTTTGTGTTTTTGCTTATCTCACTATTGCTGCATTGTAAACGTCGTTCATCATATAAGAAGTTAATTGATTTTCAATAGAGCGACGTATTGATTCTATAGTGTATTCTCTTATCGTTTATCTCAAGCTGGTTAGTGGTCTTAACACATATACAATCGTTTCAATAGTGGTTCGGAATAGACGCGAGTCGATTCAGAATCACTTCCGCTTAAAGTTCAATTAATTCCGCAAAACTGTTTAAGATCTATTCACCCCCCCTCTAGATCCTAAGGCCAGCGTCTAACAAGTGGTATCAGAGCCTGGTTTATTCCGTGCAACGTGAAACACTTATTGGAAAGATGGCTTCCGGACCTAAAGGGGCTCACAATAGAGCTCCAGTTTTTAACGGTGAAAACTATGGCTATTGGAAGGATTGTATGTGTGTCCACATCAATGCAATTGATAGGAACATCTGGACAGCTATTGTCAATGGTCCCTTTCAGATCACCATGACAAATGCAGCTGGTGCAGTTGTTCCAAAACCAGAAAATACTTGGGATGCTGAAGATGAAAAGAGATATGCATACGATTGGAAAGCGAGAAACATTCTAATCTCAGCTCTAGGAGTTGATGAATACTATCGCGTTTCCCATTGTAGATCCGCTAAAGCTATGTGGGACACATTGCAAGTTGCCCACGAGGGAACGGATGATGTCAAACTAGCTAGGATCAATACGTTAACTCAAGAGTTCGAACTCTTCCACATGGAAGATGGTGAATCCATCGAAAACATGCAGAAGAGATTCGTTCACCTGAAAAATCGGTTAAATTCTCTTGATAGACCTGTTTCCAATGCAGTTGCTACTAACAAAATCTTAAGATGCTTGAACAGGGAATGGCAACCCAAGGTTACAGCAATAAAGGAAGCAAATGATCTAAACACCTTAGACATTACCACTCTCTTTGGTAAACTAGAGGAACATGAACAACACCTTAAATGCCTTGACATGCATGAGAAAAGGGCAAAGAAAGAAAAGAACATGGAGAAAGAGGTAGAGAAGAAGTCAATAGCTCTAAAAGCTTCAAGCTCCAAGACCTCAAGACAAGAGCTAAAGGATAGTGATACAAGTGATGACGAAGACTCCGATGATGAGGAAATGGGACTGTTTGTGCGAAGATACAACAAATATCTAAAGAAAAATGGAGCAAAACATTCTGACAAAGGCTTGATCAACTATAGAAAGCAATCAAACAAGTTCAAACAAGATGACGACAACAAAGGAAAAATCAAAGGCCTTTGCTTCAATTGTGGGAAAGTCGGTCACTACAAACCGGATTGTCCATACCTTAAGAAGGAAAAAGAGAAGAACCAAAGCAAAGGTCATAACAAATCCAAAAGAGCCTACATAGCATGGGAAAGTGATTCATCTAGTGAAAGCTCATCAAGCGATGAAGAAGAATCAGCAAACCTATGTTTCATGGCTCATCAACACAAGAAAAAGAAAGCTGTAAGTCATCTTAAACCTGAACTCGTAGATAAGGTATCTCATTCTCAACTAAAACTTGCTTTTGAAGAATTACATAGAGATGCAATTAAAGCTTTCAAACTTTTGGCCTCAAATAAGAAAATATTTTCATATCTTGAATCAAAAGTTGAGAAAACCGAAAAGGATATGGAAGCTTTAAAACAATCTATGCTAGACATTCAAAAGGATAAAGTTGAAATAGATCCTACATCATGGTTTGGTTGTGAGACATGTCACATTTGGCAAAAAGAAGTAAGAGATCTAAAAGCCAAGTTAGACAAGGCTCTACAACCAAAAGTGACTTTTGCGGTTGATCCAAATAAGTTCAAAAGATCGTATACTCCTTTATATAGTAAATACACTTTTGTACCAAAAGTATCAACTAGCAAAACAGCATATTCTCATCATATTACCTGTCATTATTGTTGCAAAAAGGGACATACCATTGAAAAATGCAAATTTAGGAGAATTTTAGTTCCTAAAGGAGTATTTCAATGGTTGCCTAAGTGCAACACAATGTGTATTCACTACCAAGGACCCAATGAAAATTGGGGACCTCCCTCTCTAAATTAATTTTGCAGGAAAAGTGTCTTGACATTGCCGAAAGGTTGTGGTTCCTTGATAGCGGATGTTCAAGACACATGACGGGAGACCTATCTCTTTTCGTTGAGTTTCAAGCAAAGAAAAAGGGGTATGTCACCTATGGAGATAACAATCGGGGAGCCATACTTGGTAAAGGAAGTGTAGGTAACCCTTCTACCACTACTATAACTGATGTGCTGCTAGTAGAAGGTCTTAAACATAATCTTTTAAGTATAAGTCAATTGTGTGACAAAGATTTTAAAGTAATGTTTACAAATTCTGGCTGCACAATAGAACATACTAAGAAAAGAGACATTATGTTTAAGGGATTAAGAGTAAACAACATCTACATGCTAAACTTGGATGAGGTATCTAAGTCCAGTACCAAGTGTCTAATTGCTCTGGGCGAAGACTCATGGCTTTGGCATAGACGTCTCGCCCACATAAATTTTGACTTACTTAATAAAGTTGTCTCAAAAGATTTAGTAATCGGCTTACCTAAAATGAAGTTTTCAAAAGATCATATATGTGATGCTTGTCAAAAGGGAAAGCAAACAAAAATCTCTTTTAAATCAAAGAACGTGGTTTCAACATCACGCCCTCTTGAACTACTTCACATGGATCTCTTTGGCCCTTCAAGGACTAAAAGCATAGGTGGAAACACCTATGGTTTTGTCATTGTCGATGATTACTCTAGATTTTGTTGGACAATCTTTCTACCTAGTAAGGATCAAACTTTTCCAGCTTTCACACAATTTGCAAGATTATGTCAAAACAAAATGGACAACAAAATAGTTGCAATTCGAAGTGATCACGGTGGAGAGTTTGAAAACATTCTTTTTGAAAAATACTGTGATAAACATGGAATTGAGCATAACTTTTCAGCTCCTAGAACACCTCAACAAAACGGAGTGGTTGAACGTAAAAATCGGGTTCTAGAGGAGTTGGCAAGAACAATGCTGAATGAGGGTAATCTACCAAAGTATTTCTGGGCTGACGCGATTAGTACCGCATGTTATGTTTTGAATAGGATAATAATACGTCCTATACTGAACAAAACTCCCTATGAATTACTAAAAGGTAGAAAACCAAATGTATCTCATCTCCATGTATTCGGTTGCAAGTGTTTTGTCTTGAACAATGGTAAGGATAATCTTGGTAAATTCGATGCTAAAGCTGATGAGGGCATATTCCTTGGTTACTCACAATCTAGCAAAGCATATCGGGTATATAATAAGAGATTACTTATAGTAGAAGAGTCAGTACATGTATCTTTTGATGAATCTTATACAAAATATGTTGAGAAAGGTCTTTCGTTTAATGGTGCAGGTCCATCCACTGAAGACATTGTCAAGGATAAGGAAGACGAGAATGAAAATATGGTAAAGAAAGATGCTGAGAGAGAGAAAGATGAGTCTCACGATGAAAAGGAAAAAGAAAGCATCTCAAACAATGAAGAACTTCCCAAGGCCTGGACAAATGTGAAAGACCATCCAATTGACAATATAATAGGAGACATCTCAAGGGGCGTTACAACACGCTCAAAGATAAGTAACTTCTGTCATCATTTTGCTTTTGTTTCACAAGTTGAGCCGAAAAACGCTAAGGATGCATTACTTGATGAGCATTGGCTAATGGCCATGCAAGAAGAATTAAACCAATTTAAACGGAATGATGTTTGGGACTTAGTCCCTCATCCGGGAGATCATCAAGTAATAGACACTAGATGGGTTTTTCGTAACAAACTTGATGAAAACGGCGTTATTACTAGAAACAAAGCTAGATTAGTTGCCCAAGATTATAATCAAGAGGAAGGTATTGATTATGAAGAGACATACGCTCCTGTAGCACGTCTCAAAGCTATTCGTCTCTTACTTGCTTATGCTTGTTCTAAAGACTTCAAACTATTCCAAATGGATGTTAAAAGTGCCTTTCTAAATGGCTATATAAATGAAGAAGTCTATGTTGCTCAGCCACCCGGCTTTGAGAATTACATGTATCCAACTCATGTCTATAAGCTGAAACGTGCTCTATACGGTCTTAAACAAGCCCCTCGGGGTAAAGTTGACACTACTCTCTTTATTAAAAGAAAAGATAAAGATATTCTCTTAGTCCAAATTTATGTAGATGATATTATATTTGGGTCGACTAATGCAAAACTTGTCGAAGATTTTTCTAAGCTTATGCAGAGTGAATTTGAGATGAGTCTCATGGGTGAGCTAAATTTCTTCCTTGGCCTACAAATCAAGCAACTCAGTCATGGAACGTCTGTGAATCAAACTAAATACTGTACGGAGCTGCTCAAAATATTTGGAATGAGTGAAGCAAAGGAAATTGACACACCTATGGCAACAAATACTAATCTAGACAAAGATGAGAAAGGTAAAGAGGTTGACGTGAAACTATACCGAGGTATGATAGGTTCACT